>NW_026688157.1:779169-875360 GCF_030445035.2 Dasypus novemcinctus
CTACTACATGGGAAGTCCACGGTTCAAACCCCGGGCCTACTTGACTGGTGAGGATCTGGCCCACGCACAGCACTGATGCATGTAAGGAGTGCTGTGCCATGCAGGGGTGTCCCTGCGTAGGGGAGCCCCATGCGCAAGGAGGGCACCCCGTAAGGAGAGCCACCCAGTGCGAAAAAAGTGCAGCCTGCCCAAGAATTGCGCCTCACACACAGAGAGCTGAGGCAGCAAGGTGACACAACAAAAAGAAACACAGATTCCCATGCTGCTGACAACAACAGAAGCGGACAAAGAAGAGAACAGACAACTGGAGTGGCAGGGAGAAGGGGAGAGAAATTTTAAAAATAAAAGAAATTACAAAGAAAGCTCTGTTATAACACCAGCTGGATACAATTTTAAGGAACTGATGCCTCAGAGTTAAAATTCCAGTGATAACAAATTAAAATATCAAAATGTCCAGGTTTCAATAAAAGATCACAAAACATACAAAGAAAAAGGAGGTACTGACCCAGGCATAAGAGAAGATTAAAGCATTGGAAACCATCAGTGAGGAGGACCAACCTAAGAACATAACAAAGACTTCTAAAACATGGTCCTAAATATGCTTAAAGAGGTAAAGGAAAACATGGACAAAGAACTAAAGGAAATCAGGAAATTGGTAGGTGAATACAAAGAGAATATTAATAGAAGGAAATTATGAAGAAGTACCACAAAGGGCTGAAGACCACACTAACAGAAATTCCCTAGAGGGTTTAAACAGCAGATTCGAGCAGAGAGAAAAACTTCAAGTGAAGTTCTTATCATCATCTTATCATCACTTATCATTTGTGATCTTCAGGATAAGAAATGAAATCATCTAGTCTGAGGAGAAGAATAAAAAAAGTGAACACAGCTTGAGGAACCTATGGGACACCGTCAGGCATACCAGTATACACACAGTGAGCGTCCCAGAAGGAGGAAAAGAGAATATTTAAAGAAATAATGGCTAAAAACTCCCTAGTTAAACAAAAGACATGAATATACACATCCAAGATGCTCAGTGAACACCAAACAGGATAAACCCAAATAGATCTACCCATGTCATATTATAAACAAGTTGTTGCCAAAGAGAAAGAAAATTTTTAAAGTTGCAGGAGGAAAGCAATACATCACACACATGGGAACCCCAATAAGATACCTGCCAGTTCATCATCAGAAATCATGGAAGCACAAATGCGATGGGATGACATTTAAAATGCTGAAAGCAAAGCATCATTAACCAAGAATTCTGTATAAGGCAAAACCGTCTTTCAAAACTGAAAATGAGATTAAGACATTTCTAGATATACAAAAGCTGAGGAAGGTGAAGTGGACATGGCTCAACCGATAGAGTGCTCTTCTACCATATGGAGGGTCCAGGGTTCAATCCCCAGGGCCTCCTGACCCATGTTGTAAGCTGGCCCATGCGCAGTGCTGCCACATGCAAGGAGTGCCAAGCCACACAGGGGCACCTCCGTGTAGGGGTGCCCCATGCACAAGGAGTGCGCCCCACAAGGAGAGCTTCCCCTTGTGAAAAAAAGCACAGCCCGCCCACAAGTGGCACAGCACACATGGCGAGCTGATGCATCAAGATGACACAACAAAAAAGAGATGCAGTTTCCCAGTGCCGCCAGATAATGCTAGCAGATAGAGAAGAACACGCAGCGAATGGACACAGAGAGCACAAGGCGGGTGGGGGGAAGGAAGGGGAGAGAAATAAATGAAATAAATCTTTTAAAAAACAAAACAGGAAAAAAAAAAAAAAGCTGAGGAAGCTAGACCAGTCTTATAACAGATGCTAAAGGAGAGTTCTGCAGATTGAAAGGAAAGGACAAATAGATTGAAGCCACGTGAAGAATAACGATCTCAGGTAAGGGTAATCACATGGTAAATATAAATGCCAGTATTATTGCATTTTTGGTTTATAATGCCACTTTTTTCTTCCTCCTGGATCTAAAATGCAAATGAATCAAATTTAATGATAAATCAGTGGTTTCAGACTCATAGTATATAAATGCATAATTGTGACAACTTCATAAAGGTGAAAGGTATAGAAACATAGTGTATACTATTTGAAGTTAAGTTGGTATCAGAACAAGAAAGAGGGAAGCAGACATGGCTCAACTGATAGAGCGTCTGCCTACCATATGGAGGGTCCAGGGTTCAGTCCCCAGGGCCTTCTGAGCTGTGTGGTGAGCTGGCCCACGCACAGTGCTGCTGCACGCAAGGAGTGCCCTGCCACGTGAACAAAGCGCAGTCCACCCAGGAGTGGCACCACACACACAGAGAGCTGACGCAGCAGTTGACACAACAAAAAGACACAGTTTCCTGTGCCGCCTGATAATGCAAGCAGACACAGAGCAGACAGTTGGGGGAAGGGGAGAGAAATTTAAAAATCTTAAAAAAAAAAAATAGTTATGGATTTATAATGTGCATTTAAGCCCCATGGTGATGGCAAAGAAAATATTGGAGAATATGCAAGATCATACATTCAGAAATTAAGAGTACAGGTTGCCAGGGTGGAGGGTATGGGGAACAGAAAGTTAATGCCAATGGGTGTAAAGTTTCTGTTTGGGGAAATGGGAAAATTTGGGTAGTGTAAGATAGTGAGGGTACCCACAACATTGTGAATGTGATTTATCCCATTGAATGGTGTGCTTGGGAGTAGTTGAGATGGGAAAGTTTATGTTGTATATATGTTTACACAATTTAAAAAAAAATTAAAGAGTAATCAAAGAGACAACAAGGGAAGTAGATGTGGCTCAAGTGATTGAGCACCTGCCTGCCACTTGGGATGTCCCAGGTTTGGTTCCCAGTGCCTCCTAAAGAAGAAAAACAAGACAGCAAGCTGATGCAACAAGGTGACTCAATAAGAGACACAAGGAGGAAAGCATAATGAGAGGTACAGCAAAGCAGGGAGCAGAGGTGGCACAGAGATTAGGCACCTCCCTCCCACATAGGAGGTCCCAGGTTCAGTTCCCAGTGCCTTCTACAAAGGAAGATGAGCACACAACAAATAGACACAGAAAGTGCAAACAACAAGGGGATGGGGAGAAATAAAATAAAACTTTAAAAAAGAATAACAATGATAAATGCAATATGTGATCTGGGAAGGGATCTAAAAAGTAAAGTATAGGTTAATATCCTTGTTCTTCAGAAATGTACATGGCAGTGTTGGATGTTCAAGGAGCATGATGTATATATCCTGCACTTAAGTGTTCAGAAAATAGATTGATCAGTGGATAGATAGATGCACAAACAGACAAATGGATGGACAGATGGATAGCTGTCTTGATAGATGGATGGATGGATAGATAAAATGATACAGTAGAAGAGTGGATATAGCTCAGTGGTTGAGCACCTACTTCCTGTGTGGGAGGTCCTGGGTTCAATTCCTGATACCTCCTGGAAAAAAAAGGATACAGCAAATGTGGTGGTGTGTTAAATTGGTAGTTCTGGGTGTCTGGGGTATGAGGGGAGGGTGTTGGAGTTCTCTGTATGAGGTTTGTATTATTTTTGTAACTGTCCTGTAAGTTCGAAAGTATTTCAAAATAAAAAGTTAAAACAAACATTTTGAAGCTAGAAGATAATGGAGTAACACACAGAATTCTAAAGGGGAAATTCCTGTCAACTTAGAGTTCAGTCAAACTGTCAAGTACAAAAATGGAATAAAGACTTTTCAGACATGCAGGACATCAAAAAGTTATTTCTCACACATCTTTCTTAAAGCGCTATTAAAGGGTAGAACTAGTAAAGAAAAAGAAAGGAAGATATTGGATGAAGCAAATAGAGGTTCCATAGCAAAAGAAAGAATCATCAGGAAAGCGGTTGTGGCTCAATTGATAGAGCATCCGCCTACCATATGGAGGGTCCAGAGTTCGATCCTCAGGGCCTCCTGACCTGTGTGGAGCTGGCCCACGCACAGTGCCAATGCGCTCAAGGAGTGCCCTGCCACACAGGGGTGTCCCCCTTGTAGGGGTGCCCCATGCACAAGGAGTGCGCCCTGCAGGGAGAGCTGCCCACGTGAAAAAAGCGCAGCCTGCCCAGAAGTGGCACCACACGCACACAGGGCTGATGCGGCAATATGACACAACAAAAAAAGTGACACACAGTTTCCTGGTGTCACATGACAAGAATGCAAGTGCAAGTGAACACAGAAGAACACACAGCTTGTGGACATAGAGAGCAGACAACAGGGGGGAAGGGGAGAGAAATTAAAAAAAAAAAAAAGAATCATCAGAGTGACTGTAAAGAGAAATCCTAGAGTGACAGCCAAATACCAAGCATATAGGGCAACCAGTTCAGATTAGAACAGGAAGTCAGCTCATGAATGTATATCTCCTATAGATAAACAAAATTGATGGATTGTTTGAACATGTCAGGAGGAGAGTTCTTCAGAGAGTTTGGAGTTGAATTAATAATTCAGTCTTTTGTAAGCGGTTTCTTTACTATAAGCAACAAGGAGAAACCAGACCACAACTTCAGTGTGCTTTGCTTGGAAATCTCATCTAAATATCCAGTATCACCATTTACAAGTTTTGCTTTCAACATGCTGCAGGAGAGAATTTCACTGAGCTTTCTGTCACTATGTAACAAGGATCCCCTCTCCTCCAGTTTCCAATAATAAGTTCCTTGTTTCCTTTTGAGCTCTCAGCTAGGTCCATTTTTCTACTAGCAATCTGTTCAAGACAATCCGGGCTTTTTCTTAATGTGCTCCTCAAAAATCATTCAGTCTCTGTTCACTGCCCAATTCCAAAGCCACTTCCACATTTTTAGGTATCTGTTACAGCACCTCCCTTAACCAGGTACCACAATCTCATCTAAATTTAATCAGTTCAAAAGTCCCAAATTTCATCATCTAAGTATCTAAATTAGGTATGGGTAAACTGTAATTATAATCCAGCCTGTGTCACAATTCCTCTCCTGCTGTAGTCCCGTGAAACTAAAGAAACAAGTTCTCTGCTCCTAAAATACAGTGGTGAGAGAGGCTAGGGTAACAGTTATAGACATTCCTGTCCAAAAAGGAAGAAATGGAAGGAAGAAAAAAGAAAAGTCACTAGTTCTAAGCAGTTTTGAAATCCAATCAGGCAAACTCCATTGGCTTTCAAGGCCTGAAACTTCTCCTGTGGGGCTCAATACTGCCCTCTAAATCATCTTTGTTCATGAAAGGTAGCACATACTTGTAGCTGAGTAATTTTATTAGCCTATTTCCTTCCTCTAGAAATTTAGGACTTCTGTCCTTTCTAGTCCATTTGGTTTCTGTTGGTATAAACTTCCCTGGAACCTTGTTGAGTCTGCCATGTATGTCATAGGGATTGACTCAGTTAGTCAACTAACTAGATAACATTTTTCACCAAAATTATCAAAACTTTAAAATAATTATGATGGCAGTGTTAGAGAATGGAAAAACAGACCCCCTTGTACTCAGATGCCTTTTGGAGGGTGGTTTGGAATATACATTTTTAAAACATTTAAAATAATTGTTTAAAAAGAGCTGAAAAGTAAATTAAAATTAAAAAAATGAAAGGATTGTTCCCAGCAGTTCCACTTATGGAAAATTATCCTAAGGGATTAATCAAAGATTGGATAAAGATGGTGACATATCAATTTAAGAACTGTTAGGTACATTTCAATTTAAATGTGGAGTCTTTCTTTTTCGAGTAGTGAAATTGTTCTAAAATTTTTGAAATGATATATATACAACAATGTGATATTATAAAAGCCATTGATTATGCACTTTGGATAGGTCATATGTTATGTGACTATATTGCAATAAAACTTTAATAAATAATTGTGCAGAATAAAAAAAATACATAACTATAACTTCAAAAAAAAAAAAAAAGAACTGTTAGGGAAAAAAACAATTTCAGAAGCATTAAGATGAAAGAGGGGAAGTGGAGTTACCCCAGTGGATAGGGCTTCTGCCTACCACATGGGAGGTCTGCGGTTCAAACCCCGGGCCTTCTTGACCCGTATGGAGCTGGCCCATGTGCAGTACTGATGCGCTCAAGGAGTGCCGTGCCATGCAGGGGTGTCCCCCGCATAGGGGAGCCCCATGTGCAAGGAGTGCGCCCTGTAAGGAGAGCCGCCCAGTGCAAAAGAAAGTGCAGCCTGCCCAAGAATGGCGCCGCACACACGGAGAGTTGACACAACAAGATGATGCAACAAAAAGAAACACAGATTCCCGGTGCCACTGATAAGGATAGAAGCGGTCACAGAAGAACACACAGTGAATGGACACAGAGAGCAGACAACTGGGGAGGGGGGAGGGAGAGAAATAAAAAAATAAATCTTTAAAAAAATTTTTTAAGAAGGTGGAAGGGAAGTACATCAGAGGTTACCTATAGGTTACTTATTTCTTCATGCCTTTCTGAATTATCCAAATGACTATATTGAGCACATGTTACTAAGATGATTGGTTTTATTCTATAGATTCTTTGTTTTTATATTTGTTTATATAGGTGGCATTTGGTTATAATTCAAAAATGCAGTTTTAGATAGGTGCAATTAGGAATGTGGAAATCATACAATTTTTCCTGAATCTTTCCTTTGAATGTCTAAAAAAAGAATTAAATGTGCTACTAGTATATGTTGTTTGGATCATATGATAACAGCATCCTTATAATGACCACCTTTTCTTTTTCTTTTTTTAACCTAAGAAGCTGAAAAGAGTGAAGATTCCTCGGGTGCTACAGGCCTCTCAGGCTTACATCGCACATATAGCCAGGACTGCAGCTTTAAGAATAGTATGTACCATGTTGGAGATTATGTCTACGTGGAACCTGCAGAGACCAATCTACAACCACATATAGTCTGTATTGAGAGACTATGGGAAGATTCTGCTGGTAAGTTTGTTTTAAATTGAAGGGTGGAATGCTGAGATGTGACTATTTTACTCCTCTTTGGTCCTCAAGGAAGAAAATTTTAACTAAGAAAGAAAATTTTAACTAAGATGTTTTATATCCTTCAACTATAGTTGTCTTACAATGCATAATTAAGCTTCCACCATGTGAAAACTATAGGATTTAGCATTATTTAAAAGTGCCACAATGGAGTCAAAAGAAATAAAACCTTTTGGAGTCTAATTGTGAATCATTCATTCCACTATGTATTAAACACATTATGAGCCAAACTATTTGTAGATGTCAGAGTTTGAGAAGAGCAAAAGCTCATGTTTTGCCCCTGGCCTGCTAGTCAGATGTCTGATAGGAAAGGCTATAAATAAAAAAGAACTTGCTAGAGAGACACACATATGTTGGCATAGAAAATTATTTCAGGATAGTTTCCCGGACAAATAAGCTTTTTTTTTAAATATGTGTTTACTGTGGTAACAACTATATATAATAAATAATTTCCCCATTTTAACAACTTGTAAGTATACAGTTCAATGATTTAATTACTTTTACAGTGTTATGCTACCATCACCACTATCCATTACTGAAACTTTTTCATTACCACAAACAGAAACTCTATACCCATTAAGCATTAACTCTCCATTCCACATCTCCAGCCCCACCTCCAGTATTCCATAATCTCCTTTCTGTCTCTATGAATTTCTGTATTATACAAATTTATATAAATTATAGATATTTCATGTAAGTGAGATCTTAAAATATCTGTCCTTTTCTACCTCGCTTATTTCACTCACCATGATGTTGTCAAGGTTCATCCATGTTGTAGCATGTATCAAAACTTCATTCCTTTTTAGGGCTGAATAATATCCATTGTTTGTTTTGTTTTGTTTGGGGGGTGGTTTCCGTTGTTTGTTATAGATAACGTTTGTTTGTCTCTTCATCCACTGATGGACCCTTGGATTGCTTCAACCTTTTGGCTATTGTGAATAATACTGCTATAAACATTGATGTACAGATATATGTCCAAGTCCTTGCTTTCAATTCTTTGGAGTATATATTCATAAGTGGGGTTACTGGGTCATATGGTAATTCTCTATTTAACTTTCCAAGACACTGCCAAACTGTACAGTCTCTGCACTGTTTTACATTCCCACCAGCAGTGAAAGCATGTTTCTGTTTTTCTCCATCTTTACCAAATTTAATTTCTATTTTGTTAATAATAGCCGTCCTAGTGAGTATGCAGTGGTATCTCATGTATTTGATTTACATTTTCCTAATGGCTAATGGCATTGAGCATCCAAATAGTTAAATACATTCTGTGGGTTTTCTTTTCATTTTCTTGTTACTGATCTTTGATGCACAAGTTTTTAATTTTGATGAAGTCCAATGTATTTCTTTTTTACTTTTGTTGCTCAAGCTTTTAGTGCAAAGTCTAAGAATCCTTTGCCTAAAACAAGGTTTTGAAGATATACCTGTTTTCCTCTTAAATATAGTTTTAGTGTTTCTATTTAGGTCTTTGATCCATTTTGAGTTAATTTTTGTATATGGTATGAGACAGAGGTCCATTTTCATTCTTTTGCATGAGAATATCTAGTTTTCCCATTTGTTTAATAGAGTATTTTTCCCCATTATGGACTTGACACACTTGTTAAAAATCAGTTGGGCATAAAATGTACACTGTGACCCATGATTGGTGATAATAGTCTGATGATATTATCTCATACTGTGTAACAAATATTCCACCACAGTGTGGTGTGTTGGTGAAGGGATGTTGTGTGAGAATTCTACACATGTGCATGATAGTTTTGTTAGGTTCCCAACCTGTGTAATAAAATTGTATTTTAAAAAATAATAGTATGGGTTGAGGGGGAAATACACCAAATGTAAGATATGGAGTATATTTAGTAGTAATATTTTGACGATGCTCTTGCATAGTTTATAACAAATGTTTCACAACAATGCAAGGTGGTGGTGGAAGGGTGATGTATGGAACCCCTGTATGATGTTGTTATGCATGTTTATTTTGTAAGTTCACAACTTTCACTAAACACTTATTGTGTATATTCCTGTATGAATGATATACTTCATTGAAAAATATATTAAAAAATAAAATCACCATAGAAATAATCACACACAAAAAAATCACTTGGACATAGATGTGGGTTTATATCTGAGCTCTCAGTTCTATTCTATTGATCTGTATGTCTCCTTGTGCTAGTATCACACTGGGTTTTCTTGTTTCTTTTTTTTTAACACTTTATTGAAGTATATCGTTCATACATGAACATGCATAAACAGATGTTTGTGCATTTCTAGAATTTTGTCCATTTCATCTAGATTATCTAATTTGTTGGCATATAGTTTCTCATAATATCTTCTTATAATCCATTTTATTTCTGTGGTGTCAGTCATAATGTCCCCACCTCTCATTCCTGATTTTATTTATTTGCATCTTTCTGGTTTTTTTCTTTGTTAGTCCAGCTAAGGGTTTGTCAATTTTATGGATCTTCTCAAAGCACCGGCTTTTGGGTTTGTTGATTTTCTATTGTTGTTTTTGTTGTTGTTCTAAATTTCATTTATTTCTGCTCTAATCTTTGTTACTTCTATTTGCTTTAGTATTGGTTTGCTGTTCTTTTTCTAGTTTCTCCACTTCAATTAGTTCTTTAATTTTAGCTCTTCTTTTTTAGTATTGGCATTTAAGGCTATAAATTTTCTTCTCAACATTGTCTTCATTGTATCCCATAAGTTTTGATAAGCTGTGCTCTCATTTTCATTTGTCTCAATATATTTACTAATTTCTCTTACAATTTCTTCTTTGACCCACTGATCATTTAGGAATGTGTTTTTTAGCCTCCACATATTTATGAATTTTCCCCTTTCCCATTTATTATTGGTTTCCAGTTTCATTCCATTATGATCTAAGAAGATACTTTGCATAATTTCAGTCTTCTTAAATTTCTTGAGAGCTATTTTGTGGCCCAACATGTGGTCTCTCCTAAGGAAAGATCCACAAGAAAAATGTATAACCTGCTGATTTGGGGTGCTATGTTCTGTATATGCCTTTCAGATCCAACTCATTTATCATATTGTTCAAGTTCTCTATTTCCTTGCTGATCTTCTGTCTGGTTGTTCTGTCTATTGATGTAAGTGGGATGTTGAAGTCTCCAACTATTATTGTAGAGAAATCTGTTTCTCCTTTCAATTTTGTCAGAGTCTGCCTCATATATTTTGGGGCATCCCGAGGAGATGCATAGTTTTTGTGTGTTTTTTTGTTTTGTTTTTTTGTTTTTTTGGGTTTTTTTTTAGAGGTACCAGGGATTGAACCCAGGACCTCCTACATGGGAAGCAGGTACTCAACCACTAAGCTATATCTGCTCCCCAATGAAAGTTGGGTTTTTTTTGTTTCTTTATTTCTTGTTTTTACGAGATACTGGGAAACGAACCTGGGACCTTGTATGTGGGAAGCAGGTGCTCATCCACTTAAGCTGTATCTGTTCCCTAGATATTCTTTTATTTTTGTCTTTATTTTTTTAATGTTACATTAAAAAAATATGAAGTCCCCATATACCTCCCACCCCCCCTCACCCTACACCTCCCCCCGTAACAACAATCTCCTCCATCATCATGAGACATTCATTGCGCTTGGTGAATACATCTCTGAGCACTGCTGCACCTCATGGTCAATGGTCCACACCATAGCCCACACTCTCCCACAGTCCACCCAGTGGGCCATGGGAGGATATGCAATGTCTGGTAACTCTCCCTGCAGCACCACCCAGGACAGCTCCAACCCCCGAAAATGCCCCCACATCACATCTCTTCCTCCCACTCCCTACCCCCAGCAGCCACCATGGCCACCTTCTCCACACCAATGCCACATTTTCTTCAATTACTAATCACAGTGGTTCATGAATAGAATATCAGTAAGTCTACTCTAATCCATACCTATTCCTCCATCCTGTTGACCTTAGAATGGTTGTGTCCACTCCACATCTATATCAAGAGGGGGCTTAGATTCCACATGGATGCTGTGTTCCCTAGATATTTATAACTGTTCCTCCTTCCTGGTGAATTATCCTTTTTATTGGTGTGTCAAAGTCTCCAACTATTATTGTAGAGATGTCTATTTCTCCTGTCAGTTTTGTCAGTTTTCCTCATGTATTTTTTACCACCCTGGTTAGGACATAGATATTTATGACTTTTATTTCTTTCTGGTAGATTGTCCCTTCTGTATCTCTTATAACTTTTTTGCATTTAAAATCTGTTTTGTCCAGTATTAGTATAGCTACCCCTGATCTTTTTTGGTCACTGTTTGCATGGAGTATCTTTTTCTAACTTTCACTTTCTGCTGGTTTGTGTCCCTGAATCTAAGGTGAGTCTCTTGGAAGCAGCATATGATGGCTCATGTTTTTAGGTTTTTTTTTAATCCATTCTGGAAAGTTTAATCCATTCTCATTCAGTGATATTACTGTAAAGGCATTATTTACTTCCACTATTTTTATTCTGTTGTTTTCATATGTCATATCTTATTTTCATCTGTCTTTTTACTCATTTGGTTGTCCTTTCTGCTAATCTTGCCTCCTACACTCTCCTCCAAGTCTGTTTCTCCTGGCTTTTTCTTTTGGGCTGTAAGGTTCCCTTTAATAATTTCTGGAGAGGATTCTTTTTTACAAACTCTCTTAATTTATGTTTCTTTGTGAATATTTTAAACTCATCTTCATATTTAAAGGACAACTTTTCCAGCTAAAGAATTCTTGGCCGGTGTATTACTCAGCTAAAGGGAGTGCTGATGCAAAGTACCAGAAATCTGTTGGCTTTTATAAAGGGTATTTATTTGAGGTGGAGGCTTACAGTTACAAGGCCCTAAAGAGTCCAACTCAAGGTACCATAAGAGGTATTTTCTCACCCAAAGTCTCTTGCCATGTGTTGACGCAAGATAGCGGGTGACGTCTGCTAGGGTTCAGCCTTCCTCTTCCCTCTTAAGGCTCCATGGGTCCACCTTTTTCCAATCTCAACTGTAGGCTGACATAAGGCTAGTATCTCAGGACTTCTCAGATACTCTGTTCTCTACACAAAGTTAGCTATTAACTATCAGACTCATTTCTCTTCCAGGGGCTGCAAGATCCCCTGTGTATCTTCTTCCATGTGAGATCTGTTTTATCAGTCCACCAAGGGGCCTGGAACTCAACACTGATTCATATCCTAATGACATGTTTGAATCAAAGACCTAATCATAACATAATTTAATCAGACTTAGCAGCTAAATTTAATTCAGTCACAGGGTTATCATGCCCAGAGGAACAGACCAGTTTATAAACGTAATCTCTCTTTCTGGAATTCATAAAAAATTTCAAACTGCCACAGTTGGAAATTTTTCTCTTTCAGTATCCTAATTATAACACACCACTGCCTTCTCACCTCCATGGTTTCTGATGAGAAATCCGTACTAAGTATTACTGGGTGTCCCTTTTATATGATGGTTTTCTTCTCCCTTGCTGCTCTCAGAATTTTCTCTTTGTCTTTGATGTTTGACATTCTGAGCAGTATGTGTCTTGGAGTGGTCTAATCAGATTTTTTTTTAATTTTTAAATTTTTAATTTTTTAAAAAGATACTTAGATTATATAAATTTTATATTAAAAATGTCGGGGATTCCATATACCCTACTCCCTACCCCTCCGACACTTTCCCACATTAACAACATCCTTCATTAGTGTGGTACATTTGTTAAAATTGATGAACATGTATTAGAGCATTGCCCCTAAGTATAGATTATAGTTTACATTATACTTTAAACTCTCTCCCACACAATTTTGTAAACTATGACAAGATATATAATGACCTGGATCTGTCATTGCAGTGTCATTCAGGACAATCCCAGTGTCCCGAAAATGTCCCCATATTTTACCTATTTTTCCCCTCTCCCTCACCTCATAACCTCCAGTGGCCACTGCCTCCACATCAATGATAAAAGTTCTCCCATTGCTAGAATTACAAAAAGTTACTAGAGTAACAAAGTCTGTTCTAGTCCATTGATCATTCCCCAATCCTGAGGATTAGGGGATGGTGATGACTTCTCTACCTCTGATTGAGAAGGGGCTTAGATCCCATGGGGTAGATGGATGGCACTGTCTTGCATGCAGTTGTAGACTCTCTCTGTTCCTTGGGATGGTTGTCATCCTTCATCATTTCCTTCTTAGTTGTCCAGGTTGAGTCCAATAAACAGGAGAGTAGCTGTTACAAATCTGCTGAGATTCGGGGCCGACTGGCACATGGAAAGCCCAAAGATTTAAGTCTCTTGGACATAATCCTTTTGACTCAAGTAGTAACTATAGTTTCAGATAGAAGGGGCAGAAGAGCCATTTCATTTTTAAAATTATCATTATTATTTCATTTTCTTATTAATTTTATTCAGTTATTTTGTTGGCTTCTTTTTTTAAATATACTTTTTATTTTTTAAAGATACATACATTACATAAAATGTTACATAAAACATATAGGGGATTCCCTATGCCTCACTCCCCACACCTCCCACTTTTCCCACATAACAACTTCTTTCATTAGTGTGGTACATTTATTGCAATTGATGAACACGTTTTGGAGTATTGCCACGCAGCATGGATTATAGTTTACGTTGTAGTTTACACTCACTCCCACTCCATTCTGTAGGTTATGGCAGGATATATAATGTCCTTTATCTGTCTTTGCAGTGTCATTCAGGACAAGTCCAAGTCCCGAAAATACCCCCATATGACACCTCTTTTTCCCTCTCCCAACCTTCAGCAACTCCAGTGGCCACTGTCTCCACATCAATGATACAGTTTCTTCCATTGCTAGAATCACAGTAAGTCTATCATAGAATACCAGTAAGTCCACTCTAGTCTGTATTTTATTCCCCAATCCTGAGGATTCTGGGATGGTGATACCCACTCCACCTCTAATTGAGAGGGAGCTTCGTTCCCATGTGACTGATGGATGGGACTCTCTTGCTTACAGTTGTAGACTCTCTCAATTCCTTGGTGTGGTGGTTGTCCATCCTTTACCTCCTTGTTAGTTGGCCTGGGTGAGTTGTGAACTGGAGAGTAGGTATTGCAACTCCGCTGAGGCTCAGGACCCAGCTGGCACATGGACAGCCCAGAGATTCAAGTCTCTTGGACATACACCCAGCAACTTCAGCACCAACTTTAGATTCAGTAAAAGGGACAGAAGAGGCATGTGTAGAGAAGTCACATTTATGTCTAACTCAATCACACTTGGGAGCACAAACTCCAAAATAGGTCCCACTGGTAAGGCACCAAACTCCAGAACTGTCTGCCATGCCTTTTGGACCTGGGTGTCTCCATAGCCCTCAGGAGCCCCACTATTTGGGGTAGTATCTACTTTGATTGTCTCTGAGATCTGCTGAAATATGCATAAGCATTACCTCTCTGATGCCCCCCTGACTCATTTGTCTTTACCATTTCCCCTTTTATTCAAGATCTTTTTCCAGTTGCACCACCAGCCGGTGCTTGGTAGTAATCTCTCAGTGCCAGGGAGGCTTATCCCCAGGAGTCATGCCCCATGCTGTGGGGGAAGGTAGTGCATTTAAATGCTGAGTTTGACTTAGAGAGTGGCCACATTTGAGGAACATGGAGGCTCTCAGGAGGTAACTCTTAGGCACCCTACAACACTCGGCTCAGTTGCAATTTCAAGGGTAAAGGCGTATAAACCAAATTGTCAAAATCAAGGACCCCGTCAATGGACCGTTCTCCATTGGTCATTGCCCTGTAATTGGGTGATTGTTGCTGTTCTGTTAGAGAGTGTGCAGAGCTCCTGTTGGCTTCATTTTTGAAGAAGTTTCAGATCACAGAAGGGTTACAACTGTGGCAGGGGAGGATTGGTGCAGGGTGTCAGTGATGGGGGAATGCATAGGAGGAGGTTCACTTGGGACATACCTAAAAGGCATACAAAAGAGTTCAAGTGTTCATGGGGCATTGTCACAGTGGGTGGAGATCCACACAATAACCAAAAGAATATCCAATTCCCATCCTGGGGATTTCTGCCACATTCTCTAATGGGACAGTCTCAAGAATCCCCCAACTACACGGGCAGAGACTAATGAAGGAGGATAGACAGGCCCTTGACATTGATGACTGTACTTATGAACCTTTTCTTTTGAAATTGAAGCTTGGTCTAGTATTGTAGGTTGCCTAAGAGTTACCTCCTGAGATCCTCCTTGTTGCTCAAATGTGGCCTCTCTCTAAGCCAAACTCAGCATATAAATGCATTACCTTCCCCCTGGTATGGGACGTTTTCCCAGAGATGAGCCTATCTGGCATCAAGGGATTACTACCAAGCACCAACTAGCAATGCAACTGGAAAAAGACCTTGACCAAAAGGCGGAAAGGGTAAAGACAAAGGAGTTTATATGGCTGGGAGAAATCAAAGTGAGTTGAGAAGTCATTCTAGAGTTTACGCTTGTTCATATCTCAGCAGGATCTTATTGACTGCCACAGTAAATATTGCCTCAAATAGTGGGGCTCCTGAGGGCTCTGGAGACATCCAGACACTGTAGGCAGGACCAACAGCTCAGTTTAGCTGGGTGTCTCTGTAGCCCTCAGGAGCCCTACTATTTGGAGTAGTATCTACTTTGATTGTCTCTGAGATCCTGCTGAGACGTGCAGGTCCTCTGTAGCCCTCAGGCGCCCCACTATTTGGGGTACTAGGGTCCAGTGGACCCTACTTTGGAATTTATGCTTCTCAGTGTGACAGAATTATATTCCCTTGTGGTTTCCCTACACATGGGTCTAATCAGATTTATTCTCATTGGGTATGCTGTACTTTTTGGACGTAGTAAATTTATTTCTTTTGTAAGAGTTGGGAAATTTTCAGCCATTATTTCTGCAAATACTCTTTTTGCCCCTTTTTCCTTCTCTTCTTCTAGAATTCCAATGACACGTGCATTGTTACGCTTCATGATATCATTCAGCTCCCTTAACTCCTGTTCAATTTTTCCCCTACTTTTCTCTCTGGTCTTACCTCTCTTCAATTTTAGCTGTTCTGTCATCTATATCACTTATTCTTTCTTTTGTTATTTCAAATCTGCTGTTGTATGCCTCTAATGTGTTTTTTTTTTTAAGATTGATTTACTTATTAATTTATTAATCCCCCCCCCCCCCCCATTGTCTGCTTTCTGTGTCCATTCACTGTGTGTTCTTCTGTCTCTGCTTATCTTCTCATTAGGCGGCTCCGGGAACCAATCCTGGGACCTTTCAGAGTGGGAGAGAAGTGATCATTCTCTTGCGCCACCTTAGCTCCTGATCTGCTGTGTCTCTTATTGCCTCTCCTCTATGTCTCTTTTTGTTGTGTCATCTTACTGCACCAGCTTTCTGCATGGGCCAGCATTCCTGCATGGAGCAGCTCTCCTCGCACGTCAGCACTCCGCATGGGCTAGCTCACCACACGGGCCAGCTTGCCTTTACCAGGAGGCCCTGGGCATTGAACGCTGGACCTGCTATATGGTAGACAGGAGCTCCATTGCTCGAGCCACATCCGCTTCCCTCTGAAGTGTTTTTGATCTCACCTCTTATGTCTTTCATTCACATAAGCTCTGTTATTTTTCTATCCAAGGTTTTTAATTTTTCTTTGGGCTTGCCCAGTGTCTTCTTAATGTCTTCTATTTGTTTAGCCATCTGTCCTTCAATTCCATGATGATTTAGGAAATTTGTGTGAATTTCATTGATTAGTTATTTCAAATCCTGTGTCTCCTTTAGAGCTTTTATTTGTTCCTTTGCCTGAGTCATATTTTCTTTTTTCTTAGTATGGCTTGTAATTTTTTGCTGTTGCCTAGGCATTTGGTTCTGATTGTGAGTTTACTCTAAGTTTCTGTCTTTTGCCTAGGGACTTACTGTTAAGTAGCTGTGTGCCACCACCTTTCTTTTATTCTTGGTTCAACTTGTTCTAGATATTTAGGAGTGCCCCTGTTTACCTATTCAAACCAGATCTAAAGACCCAGTAATGGGGTGCAGGCCAGTTTCCCAGAGCCTTTTAGAGGAGAGCAGTAAAGGTACCAGATTGTCTCATTTATGTATTTCTTACTATTTTTCCCTTCTTTGTGTGCACTTTCCTGGTCTGCCAGCAAAGGTCCCTCTTCGGCAGACCTCTGAGCTCAGACCCTAGATGCTAGTGGGAAATACATTCACTGTAACCCTGCCTAGGTAGGCAGTACAGAACCAGTGTCCTTAGGGCAGGCCAATCCTGAACTTCCTCAGAAGCTGTTCTTCTCCCTGGCTGACTACATCCTCTTACTCTATATCCTCAGCAACCAGCCCAGGCAGTAGGGAGGATATTTGAGAAGGCAAGTTATCTTTAGCTCCCTTCTGGCTCTCAGGGCAAACAATGCCTCCAGTGCAGCAGACCAAGTTCATTGGAGAAAATCTGAATTTGTCATAGGCTGTTTCCTTTTCTCTCCTCTCCTGGGGAAGAACACCCCTGCTACCCTCTCAGTATGCAGCCACCTGCCAGGGGCTGGAGGACCCAGTGTTCTTTCCTCCAAGGGTAGGGGAATGGGCAGTAGGGCAGCTGCTCCTACTGCAACTTTACTCACAAGATTTTTCCAGTTAGCTGAGACTCTTATCCTTCACCTCTTTCTCTTCAGAGTGGTGTCTTGCCTTCTCCTGGTGTCCTAAACCCTAGATCAGCCCTCCAGACAGTCTCTGCCTGTCCTTTAGCTAATTTTTCTGGAATTCAAGTGATCCTTCTTCCTCTCTAATCTTCCATCTTCCCCCAAGTATCACACTGTTTAGATTACTGTAGCTTTATAATAAAGTTTTGAAGTCAGGAAGTATGATTCCTTTAACTTTTTCTTTTTCAAGATGGTTTTGATTATTCAGAGCTCCCTATCCTCCCATGTGAATTTAATGATTGCCTTTTCCATAATTTTGATTGGATTGCATTGACTTTATAAAGCACATTGGGTAGGATTGACTGGTATCTTAACAATATTTAATCTTCAAGTTCATGAACATCATATGTCTTTCCAGTAATTTAAATCTTCTTTAATTCTTTTCATCAGTGTTTTGTAGTTTTCTGTATACAAGTTTTTACATCTTAGTTTAATTTATTCCTATTTTTTTCCTTTAGTTCTTATGAATGGGATTGTTTTCTTGATTTCCTTTTTAGATTGTTCGTTGCTACTGTATAGAAATACCACTGATTTTTGCTTATTGATCTTGTACCCCAGAACTTTGATGAATTAATTTATTAACTCTTAATAGCTTTCTTGTAGATTTTTCCTGATTTTCAATATATAGACGTCATGTTCTCTATGAATAGGAATAGTTTTCTTCTTCTTTTTCAACTTAGATGTCTTTTATTCATTTTCTTTCCTAACTGCTCAGGACAGTGTTGAAGAGCAGTGGTGACCTTAGGGGGAAAGTATTCAGTCTTTCACCTTTGTGTATGCTAGCTGTGGGTTATTCATATATGCCCTTTCTTATGTTAAGAAGTTCCCTTTTGTTCCTATTTTTCTTAGTGTTTTTATCAAGAAAGAGTGCTGGATTTTTTCATATCCCTTTTCTTCCATCAATTGAGATGATCATGTCACTTTTTAAAAAATTTATTCTTTTAATACAGTGCATTTTTTTATTGATTTTCCTATGTTGAGTCACCCTTGCATGCCTGGGATAAATCCCGTTTGATCATGCATATCATCCTTTAGATGTACAGGTGGATTCAATTTCTTAGTATTTTTTTGAGGATCTGTGCATTATATTTGTAAGAAATATTGTAAGAAATAAATATCCTGTAGTATTCTTTTCTTGTGATGCCTGTATCTGGCTTTGGTATTAGGATGATGGCAGGACAGCCTCATAAAATGAGTTAAGGAATCTTCCCTCCTCTTTAGTATTTTATAAGAGTTTTGGTACTGTAATTAATACTTAGAATGTTGGAGATAATTTACCAGTGAAGCCATCTGGTTCTGAACTTCCCTTGTTAGGAGGTTCAGCCAAGTTACTTGATATTGGTCTGTTGAGATGTTCTGTTTTTTATTGGGTCATTTCAGGTAGTTTGTGTGTTTCTAGGAATTTGCCAGTTTCATCTAGGTTGTCTAATTTTTTGGCATACAAGTCTTAATATTTTCTTATAATCCTCCTTGTTTCTGTAACATTGCTAGTAGTGTCCTCCCATCATTTCTTTCCCTTTTTTCTTCATGAAGAGTCTGGCTAACAGTTTTTAATTCTATTGATCTTTTCAAAGAACCGATTTTTGTTTTCTTTCTCTATTGCTTTTCTGGTCTCTATTTCATTTATCATTGCGCTAATCTTTATTATTTTCTCTCTTTCGCTCATTTTTTAAGTTTGCTCTTTTTCTGGTTCCTCTGGGTATTAAGTTTAGTTACTGATTTTAGATCTTTCTTCTTATTAATTGTATGCTTTTAGAGCTATAAATTTCCCTCTCAACATTGCCTTTGCTACATACCGTAAGTTTTGGTATGCTGTGTTCTATTCATTTGTCTCAATATATTTCCTAATTTCCTTGTGATTCTTCTCTGACCCATTGGGTCTTTGGAGTATTATTTTATTTCCATATTTTTTTTTAATTTTCTGTTTTCCCTCTGTCATTTTCTAGTTTCATTCCATTTTGGTCAGAGAATTTAAGACTTGTTTTGTGACCTAGCATATGGTCTATCCTAGAGAATAATCCACATGCACTTTAAAGAATATATACTGTGCTGTTGTTAATTGTTCTATATATGCAAGAATATTACAATATTGGTAACTATAGTCCATAAGTTAAATTAATTGCATTTTTCCCATCCATAACCATATTTTTTTTTTTAATTTTTTTTATTAATTTAATTCCCCCCCCCCGTTGTCTGTTCTCGGTGTCTATTTGCTGTGTGTTGTTTCTTTGTCCGCTTCTGTTGTCATCAGCGGCACAGGAAGTGTGGGCAGGCTACACTTTCTTTCGCGCTGGGCGGCTCTCCTTACAGGGCGCACTCCTTGCGCGTGGGGCTCCCCCACGCCGGGGACACCCCTGCGTGGCACGGCACTCCTTGCGCGCATCAGCACTGCGCATGGGCCAGCTCCACACGGGTCAAGGAGACCCGGGGTTTGAACCGCGGACCTCCCATGTGGTAGACGGACGCCCTAACCACTGGGCCAAGTCCATTTCCCCATAACCATATTTTTAACCACCTTGTAATAGTGACGTATATTTGTTCTAAGTCATAGAAAAACATTCTTATATTTGTACTGTTAACCATTATCCTCACCCACCTCCAGGTTTGCTGTGTTATTTAGTCCCGAGATTATTCTCCAGCATTCTTTCAATTGACAGGTACATCCCTAGACTACCCCTTTTAGCCACAATCCCATTTATAAACCCAGCTGTTAGTTATACTCACTGTAATGTGTTACCATCAACTCTATCCATTTCCACACTTTTACAGTCACACTAATTAAAAACTCTACATACATTAAGCATCAGTACCCCTTCTCAGCCCTCATCCTATCTCCAAGTAACCTGTACTCTAGGTTTTAACTGTATGTGTTTATTCTACATATTCAGTTCATATTAGTGAGACCATACAATATTTGTTCTTTGTGCCTGACTTTTTTCACTTATCATAATTTCTTCAAGGTTCATCCATGTTATCATATGTTTCCCTATTCATTTCTTCTTACAGCAGAATATTATTACATCATTTTTATATACCACATTTTCTTTATTCGTTCATCGGTTAATGGACACTTGGGTTGTTTCTATCTTTTGGCAGCTGTGAATAATACTGCTATGAAAACATCGGTGTGCAAATGTCTGTTTGCGTTCCTGTTTTCAATTCTTCTGGATGTATTTCTAGTAGAGAGATTGCTGGATCATATGGCAGTTCTATATTTAGCTTCCTAAGGAACTGCCAAACTGTCTTCCAAAGAGACTGCACCGTTTCATATTTCCACCGACAGTGGAGTGTTCCTATTTCTCTAGTACATCCTCTCCAGCACTTATTGTTTTCTCTTTTTTAAATAATGGCCTTCCTATGAGATGTGATATATCTCATTGTTGTTTTGATTTGCATTTGCATTTCCCTAATATCTAGTGTATTGAACATTTTTTCCTGTGCTTTTTCCCCATTTGTATTTTAGTCTTTTGCCCATTTTTAATTGAATTGCTTGCTCTTTTATTGTTGAGTTGTATGATCTCCTTTTTTTTTAACAATTTTATTTTTTATTTTTCTCTCCACTTCCCCCTCCCCCACTGTCTGCTCTCTGTGTCCATTCACTGTGTTCTTCTGTGTCTGCTTGCATTCTTGTCAGCAGTATCGGAAATCTGTGTCTCTTTTTGTTATTGTTGCATCATCTTTCTATGTCAGCTTTCCGTGTGTGCGGTGCCACTCCTGGGCAGGCTGCCCTTTTTCTCGCTTGGGGCAGCTCTCCATGCGGGGCATACTTCTTGCACATGGGGCTCCCCTATGCAGGGGACACCCCTGCGTGGCACACATCAGCACTGTGCATGGGCCAGCTCACCACATGGGTCAGGAGGCCCTGGGTTTGAACTCTGGATCTCCTTCCTATATGGTAGGCAGATGTTCTATCAGTTGAGCCAAATCCACTTCCCTGTATGATCTCTTTATAGAGCATTGAACTCAAACCCTTATCAGGTATGTGGTTTCCAAATATTTTCTCCCATTAACTGGACTGCCTTTTCACCTTGACAGAGTCCTTTTTTTTAAAGATTTATTTTTTATTTATTTCTCTCCATCCACCCCCCCCCCCAACTGCTCTCTCTGTCCTTTCACAGTGTGTTCTTCTGTGTCCACTCACATTCTGTGAGCAGCACCGGGAATCTGTGTCTCTTTTTGTTGCATAATCTTGCTGCGTCATCTATTTGTGTGTGCTGCACCACTCCTGGGCAGGCTGCACTTTTCTCACACAGGGCATCTCTCCTTATGGGGAGCACTCCTTGTGCATGGGGCTCCCCTACGTGGGGGTACCCCTGCATGGTACGGCACTTCCTTGTGCACATCAGCACTGTGCGTGGGCCAGCTCACCACACGGGTCAGGAGGCTGAGGGTTTGAACCCTGGACCTCCCATGTAGTAGGTGGACACTTTATCAGTTGAACCACATCCACGTCCTTTGAAACACAAAAGTAAGATTGAGGAGTTCCCGTTTATCCATTTTTTTCTTTCATTCCTTCTGCTTTCAGTGTAAGGTTTAAGAAACCACACCTACCACCAGGTCTAGAAGATGTTTCCCTACATTTTCTTCTGGAAGTTTTATGGTTCTAGCTTTTACATTTAGGGCCTTGATCTATTTCGAGTTAATTTTTGTATAAGGTATGCGATATGGGGGTCCTCTTTCTTTTGGATATGGATATCCAGTTCTCCAAGCACTGTTTGTTAAATAGACTGTTTTGCCCCAGCTGGTGGACTCTTGACCATAGGTGTGAGGGTATTTTCCTGAACCATCAATTTGGTTCCATTTTTCTATATTCTGTCTTTATGCCGTTACCATGCTGTTTTTTACCACTGTAGCTAGATAGTATGACTTAAATTCTGGAAATGAGAGTCCTCCAACTTTGTTTTTCCCTTTTAAGATGTTTCTGGCTATTCCAGTCCCCTTAACCTTCCAAATAAATTTGATAATTGGTTTTTCCATTTCTTTAAAAAAGACTTTTGGAATTTTTATCAGGATTTCATTAAAACTGTTTATCAATTTGGGTAGAAATGACATCTCAGTGATATTTAGTCTTCCAATCTATGAACACTGAATGTTATTTCATTTATTAGATCTTCTTTGATTTCTTCAAGCAGTGCACTGTAGTTTTCTGAATACAAGTGCCTTATGTCCTTGGTTAAGTTTATTCCTAAATATTTTATTCTTTTAGTCAATATTGTAAATGCAGTTTTTTTCCTGACTTCCTCCTCAGATTGCTCATTACTAGTTATAAGAACATTACTGATTTTTGCTTATTAATCTTGTATCCTGCCACTCTACTGAATTCATTTTTTAGCTCTAGTAGCTTTGCTGTAGATTTTTCAGGACTTTCTAGGTATAGGATCATGTATTCTGTGAATAACAAAAGTTATACTTCTTCCTTTCCAATTTGGATACCTTTTATTTCTTTTTCTTGCCTGATTGCTCTAGTTAGAACCTCTAGCATTATATTGAACAGTGGTGGCAGTGGGCATCCTTACCTTCTCAACGTGAAAGCTTTCATTCTTTCACCATTGAGTACAGTGTTAGTTATAGGTTTTTCATATGTGTCTTTTAACATGTTGAGAAAGTTACTTCAATTCCTATCAATATTTTCAAGTATTTTTATCAAGAAAGGATGCTTTATTTTGTCAAATGCCTTTTCTGCATCAATCGAGATCATGTGATTTTTCTTCTTTGATTTATTAATGTGGTGTGTTATGCTGATTATTTTCTTATGTTGAACCTCCCTTACATGCCTGATATAAAATCTGTTCAATCGTGATTGAATAATTCTTCTAATGTTTTGTTGGATTCAATTAACAATTATTTTGTTGAGGCCTTTGCATCTGTATTCATTGGGGAAATGGGTCTGTAATTTTTTTTCCATAATATCTCTATCTAGCTTTGGTATTAGGGTGATATTGGCTACATTGAATGAGTTTAGTAGCATTTATTCTTGTTCAGTTTTTTTAAAGAGTTTGAGTAAGATTGGTATTAAATTTTCTTTGTATGCATGGTAGAATTCACCTGAGAAGCCATCTGGTCCTGGGCTTTTCATTTTGGAGAGTTGTTTGATGACTGTTTCAATTCTTTACTTGCTATTGGTTTGTTGAGATTATCTATTTCTTCTAGGGTCAGTGTAGGTTGTCCATATGTTCCTAGGAATTTTTCCATTTCATCTAAATTGTTTAGTTTGTTGGTGTATAGTTGTTCATAGAATCCTCTTACATTCTCTTTTGTTTCTGTAGGGTCAGTAGTAATGTCTCTCTTTTCATTTCTCACTTTACTTATTTGCATCTCGTCTCTTTTTTCTTTGTCTGTCTATCTAAGGTTTTCTTGATTTTGTTAATCTTCTTGAAGAACCCGCTTTTGGTTTTGTTAATTCTTTCTTTTTTGTTCTCAATTTCATTTATTTTTGCTCTCATCTTTATTTCATTCCTTCTGCTTGCTTTAGGAATGGTTTGCTGTTCTTTTTCTGTTTCTTCCAGCTTTGTACTTAGGTCATTGATTAGTTCTGTCTTTTTTTTTTTTAAGCAAGTATCTGGGATTGAACCAGAGACCTTGTAAATGTGAAGCAGGTGCTAACCGAGTCACATCCATTCCTCTGTCCTCTTTTTTAATGTAATCATCAAGGGCTATAAATTTCCCTCTCAGCACTGCCTTCACTGCATCCTTAGGTTCTGATATGTTCTGTTCTCATTTTCATTTGTCATGAGATACTTATGGATTTCTCCCACAATTTCTTTGATCCACTATTGTGTTGTTTAATCTCCATATATTTGTGAATTTTCTTTTTTCTGCCTTTTGTTGATTTCCATCTTTATTCCATTATTATCAGAGAAAGTGCTTTGTATAATTTCAATCTTTTAAAATTTCTGCTTTGTGGCCCAAATATAAGGTCTGTCCTAGAGAAAGATCCATGAGCACTTGAGAAGAATGTGTATCCTACTGTTTTGGGAAGCAGTATTCTGTATGTGTGTATTGGGTTTAGTTCATTTATCATATTATTCAAGCTCTCTGTTCTTTATTGATCCTCTGCCCAGATGTTCTGTCCAGTGATGAAAGTGGTGTATCAAAATGTCCAACTATTATTGTAGAAACATCTGTATCTCCAGTTTTGCCAGTGTTTGCCTCATGTAATTTGCAGAATCCTGGTTAGGTGCTGTATTAGTCAGCCAAAGGTGTGCTGATGTAAAGTACCAGAACTCTTTTGGCTTTTATAAAGAGTATTTATTTGGGTTATAAGCTTACAGTCACAAGGTCATAAAGCGTAAGTTACTTCCCTCACCAAAGTCTGTTGCCACATGTTGAAAAGATGGCTTCTGGTCTCTGCAAAGGTTCAGACTTCCTCTTCTTCTTAAGGCTCTGTGGTCCCAGCTTTTTCCAATATCAGCTGTAGGCTGGGATAAGTCTCCTGTTTCTCCTAGGGTTCATTTCTCCCCGGCTCAGCTGCTCTGGTCTCTCCACAAAGTCAACTGTAGACTATCAGGTTGTTTCTCTTCCCAGGGCCTCTGCCATGTTTATGGAGCCATCTCTATTTCTCTGTGTTCTTCTCCTGTGTGTTTATTTCCCAGGATTCCAGCATCAAAAAACTCCAACTAACTTCTCTGCCTTGTCATTTCTCTGTGAGTTCCCATTCACCAAGGGGCAGGGATTCAACATCCTACTGAGGTGGCCCAATTAAAGCCTCTAATCATAATTTAATCAAGTAAAAGTGAAACCTCTGAAGATAATACAATCTAATATGCCCAGAGGAACAGATTAATTTACAAATATTATCCAGTATCTTATTTTTTGAATTCATAAACAATACCAAACTGCTACAGGTACATATATATCTAAGATTGTTATTTCTTCCTGGTGAATTGCCCCTTTTATTAATATATAATATCCTTCCTTGTCTCTAATAACAGCTTTGCTTTTTTTTTTTTAAACAAATCAATTTTATTGGTATATATTATTAAAGCATACAATTCATCCAAAGTGTACAATCAGTGGTATTTGGTATAATCACATAGTTTTGCATTTATCACTTAGCACCTTTGCTTTTAAAATCTATTTCAACCAATATAATTATAGCTACTCCCACTTTTTTTTTTTTTTTTTTTTTTTGGTTAGTGCACTTGTAGAATATCTTTTTCCCACCTCTCACGTTAAATCTATTTGTACCCTTGAGTCTAAGGTGAGTGTCTTGTAGACAGCATATAGATGGCTTATATTTTCTTATCCTTTCAACCAGTCTGTGTCTTTTGATTAGGGAGTTTAATACATTAACATTCAGTGTTATTACTGTAAAGACAGTTTTTACTTCACCATTTTGACCTTTGAGTTTTATCTGTCATCTT
This sequence comes from Dasypus novemcinctus, assembly GCF_030445035.2. Lineage (NCBI taxonomy): Eukaryota > Metazoa > Chordata > Mammalia > Cingulata > Dasypodidae > Dasypus > Dasypus novemcinctus. The sequence continues at coordinate 805,063 of NW_026688157.1, forward strand.
TTTTTTTAACCACTCTTTTTATACTTTTAGTTACTTTTACTGATATAATCTTCAATTCTAAACTTTCTTCCAAGCCTCTCTCTCCATTTTTTTCTTTTCAGGCTATAGCAGTCCTTTTAGTATTTCCTGCAAAGCCAGTCTCTTGGTTACAACCACTCTCAGTTTGTGTTTATTTTTGGATATTTTAAACTCGCCATCATTTTCTAAAATGAATCTTATTGATACATATTAATAAAGCATATAATTCATCCAAAGTATACAACCAATGGTATTTGGTATAATCACATAATTGTGCGTTCATCACTTCAATCGCTATTATAGCATTTTCAATATTCCAATAATAATTTAAAAAAAAAACAAACTCTACCCCTTAATAATTACCTCTCAATCTCAGAACAGAATCACCCTCATTTTTTAAAGACAATCTTGCTGGATATAAGTTTCTTGGCTGGCACTTTTTTCCTCTTTTAGTATCTTAAATATATCATAATACTGTCTTCTTGCCTCCATGGTTTCTGATGAGAAATTAGCACCTAATATTCCTGGGCATTGCTTATAAGTGATGCATCACTTTTCTCTTGCTGTTCTCAGAATTCTTTCTTTATCTTTGGTTTTTGACATTCTTATTAGTATGTGTCTTGGAATAAGTCTATTCGGATTTATTTGGATGCAAGTACTTTGTGCTTCTTGGGCATGGATATCTGTGTCCTTCAATGAGGTTGAGAAAATTTCTACCATTATTTTTTTAAATATTCTTTCTACCTCTTTTCCCATCTCTTCTGTTCTGGAACACCATGACACATATGTTTGCATGTCTTTGCCTCTATTTCCTATATCTTCAATTTTTACCATTCTTTTCTTTATCTGTTCTTTTGTATGTTCATGACCATGTCTTCAAGCTCACTGATCCTTTCTTCTGCCTCTTTAAATCTGCTGTTATATGCCTACAGTCTTTTTTTAAAAGCAATTTTATTGAGATATGTTCACACACTGTACACCCCATCCAAAGTGTACAATCAGTGGCCCTCAGTATAATCACAGAGTTGTGCATTCATCACCTTTATTCTTTTTTTTTTTTTGCATCAACTTATTTTGGCCATGTTTTATTTTAAGACAAGTGGCAGATTCATGAGTGTTCACTATATTAGTCTATATTGTTTTGATTTGTCTTAAGTATTTCATAATGAACTAAAAAAGAAAATAAAGTGGAAATAGAAAAACCATGTGTATGTTCACATCTGTTTACACAATGAAAAAGTTGAAGTTTGCATTTGTAAGAATGTTTTTAAAAATATACACACAGTACTATTATTTTCATTCCCAGACATTGGAAAAATTCTAAATAGTCATCAGTATAGTAATGGTTTAAAAAGATGGCAGCCATATTGTAGAATGTTTCTCAGTATAAGTATGTGATAGCCATGATGGATTAGTGAAAAAGGCAAAATACAGAATAATGTATATAACATGTATGCAGTAATATAGGGTAGAACATGGTGTGTGTGTGTGTGTAAACCTACATATATACTTGATATATACTTGTTTCTATATACATGTGCAAGAATAAAGAAAGGTGCAGAAGGAAACATACCAATTTTTTACTTTGGTACTACAGATTAGTGAGATAGAGATGATGGGGGTTATTGTTGATCTATGTCTTATGCTTATTGGAACTTTACATTATTATAATCATGTTTTCAAAATCCAGTGATCTAAGGAATGGCCCCCAGAGAAAATACAAATGTGAGTTATGATAAACTATTTGAATTTGACTTGACCATTAGTAAGTGCATGTGTTCAGCATCATTTCCCATCTCCAATCCTCAGAAACACTGGGTACTTTAGACTCACAGTTAAACAGAACCTCTATTCTCCTTACCCCTTTGGCTTGTGTGACAAACGTTATTTCACTTTGATTCAGCAATATTTTTTGAGTACCTACTGTATACCAGAGGCTGGTTTAAGTACTGGGAATACAATAATGAACATTTGCCAGTGAAGCCTGATAAGGTCACACCCCTGATAGAACGTTCATCATGGTGGAGATAGACAAAAGGAAGTGCTTTAAAGGAAAGAAGAAAAAGAATAATGCAACCCATGGTGGCTGGGCATGTGTGTGTATAGGACTGCTTTACATGGGTGGTCAGGAAAACTTTTCTGAAGAGGTGATGTGAGAGTCAGATCCTGAGGGAGGCAGACCATTCCACGCTGAGGGAACAGCAACGTCCAAAGGTGGTAAAGAACTTAGTGTTTTTGAGAAACAGAAGGAGAAGGATTGGCTAGAATGTAATGAACAAGGCAGAGAGTGGTGTGAACTGAGATGGGAGACCTGAGCAAGGGCCAAATGATACAGGTTCTTATAGGCCACAGTCCAGGAATTATTTTAGTTTAAGTGTGATGATAAGCCATGAGGAGTAGATGAGGAGTGTATCAGTTAGTGTTCTTTTTCTTCCCCAATAGTAATATTTCTTTCTTATTGGAGAATAATCCCACAATGGCTTTTTATAAATTTGATTTAAATAATGAAGAAACTTGTTACCAAACTTGTAAAAGCATTCCATTATGCATTGGATGCAGAACGTATTTTTTTTTTCTTACTATTTAGTACATAGGAATAGAATGCATTTTCCAAGTAGAGTGGATTTTTTGTTTTGTTTTGTTTTGTTTTAAGAAGTTTTATTGAGATATATTCACATACTATACAATCTATCCAAAGTGTGGAGTCAGTGGCTTTTAGTATAATCATAGTGTATTATGCATGCATTACCACAAAAAATTTTAGAATAATTTCATTACTCCAAAAAGAAAACTCCACATGCCTTAGTAGTCACCTCTCAATCCCTCTGTCCTCCCCTACCCTACATAACCACTATTCTAATTTCATCTTTATAAATTCATTTATTTTACTTTTTATACAAATGGAATCATACAATATGTAGTACTTTGGCTTGGTTTTTTCTAGCATAATGTTGTAGTTTTTTTGCCTAATATTAACGTCTTATTAATGTACATAATATTTGTTCAGTTACAAAAAAAAGCGGTTTTATATATACAGTATTACTATATTCGTATTTCATGTGTAGTTTTACTATGCTATACAGTCCCATGTTAAATTTTTTAGCTTTCCTTTTAGTAATATACATGACCTTTGACTTTTCCTTTCAGTACTCTCAGATAATTCCAGTGTGTTTTGTTTTGGGTTTTGTTTTTGTTTTTTTTTCTTTTTTCTTTTATTTATTTTTTTACTTTTTTCCTTTTCTTTCCAGTGCGTTTTCAATTTCATCTATTTCGCCTTTCATTCCCATAAAATCTGCTATTTTTCTATGTATTCTTTCAAATTCTTCTTTGTGCTCACCCAGTGTCTTTGTTTTTTTCCAAAGATTTTTACTTATATATGTATTTATTTCTACCCCCTCATTGTCTGCTCTCTGTGTACTTTCTTCTGTATCTGCTTGTCTTTTCTTTAGGCAGCTCCAGGAACCGATCCTGGGACTTTCTGGAGTGGGAGAGAGGTGCTCAATCTCTTGTGCCACCTCAGCTCCCTGGTATGCTGAGTCTCTTATTGTCTCTCCTCTGTGTCTCTTTTTGTTGCTTCATCTTGCTGCTCCAGCTCTCCACTTGGGCCAGCTCACCATGTGGGCCAGCTCTCCGCATGGTCCAGCTCTCTGCTTAGTCCAACTTGCCTTCACCAGGAGTTCCCGGGAATCCGTGTGGACTTCCCGTATGGTAGAAGGGAGCCCATTTGCTTGAGCCACATCTGCTTCCCCCAATGTTGTCTTAATATCCTTAATCTCTTAAAAATATGGAACGCATCACAAATTTGCATGTCATCCTTGCACAGGGTTCATGCTAATCTTCTGTCATTCCAGTTTTAGCATATATGCTACCAAAGCAAGCACCCAACCATTTTTCTTTATTTGGCACTTGCCCATTTACCACAACCATATAGCTATTTTCTGGAACTCTGAGAAAGATGGTTCTGCCAATTTTTGCATTTTGTTTAAAGATTCTGTTGACAGATAGAACTCTGGAGCATCATGGTTCTCCACCTTGGTCTGGGACAATTTGGCTTTTAAATTTAATATGGATAATAAATAAGAGTTAATGAAGACAAAAGCAGGAGAAAATGTGATCCAGTTCTTTTAGCTGTCCATTGTATGAAATAGTTTGGGGTTCCTTCACCAGAGTGTAAATTATGCCTTCAGTGTGTCTGTATTCCTACTAAAAAAGCACACAGCTTTAGGTATTAGCTGACCAGAGCAAAGTAGAGCAGCTTCATCACCATCCTCATTCTATATATTATACTTATTTTAATATGAGGAGAAAGTAGTGTTTTTTAGATCTCATTGCACTTCATTATTTTAAAGTATTATCTCTTCCATTATAATTAAACTAAGGAACTGTGGCCTAAAAAGGTTATAGCCTAGGTTCAGGCCATGACAAAATAGCTTGATGGGGTATTTGCCCACTTGCAAAGAATGTACTATTTCTGTTAATGGTGATATTTTCTAATTCTCTCTCTTTCTGTTTTTGAGGTGAAAAATGGTTGTATGGCTGTTGGTTTTATCGACCAAATGAAACATTCCACCTGGCTACACGAAAGTTTCTAGAAAAAGAAGTTTTTAAGAGTGACTATTATAACAAAGTTCCTGTTAGTAAAATTCTAGGCAAATGTGTGGTTATGTTTGTCAAGGTAAGAAACTCATTACTTCCAAAAGTATCACTTGTACCCTGGGATTAAATTTCAAAACGCAAAATTGATATTTACAAAATTAGGAACTCTGTTTTGAACTCTAATTTTTTTCCTCTAAACCGTGTCTATATAGCTGTATTAAAGACTTGGAAACAAGTCTCAGCATGGTGGTGTCCCCTTGCTGCCACCACTTTTTCACCTCTGTGCAGTCAGCTTAAATTTTTTTATCTTGCCAGGCTAGTTTTTGAGTGATATTTCCTGAAAGATAGTCATTATGAATGATCAATTTGCTTGTTAGTTAAGAAGGTGTACTCTTTGTATGTTTGTCTGATACAGGCACATAAGACCTATCTAAAGCATAAGGAACTTTATAGCTGTATAAAATATTAATGTATTTTCAAAGCCAATTTATGAGCTAATTGGAGCTATTTATGTTTATAATCGAAAGTGTATATATTTTATAAGACCATATTATAGCAAAGGAAATACTATTAGAGATCTCTAGTCATTTACTATTTTTAACCACCAGGAAGTCTTTACAGTTTAGCTTTTATTTGGCTAGGTGGTTGGTGTTTGCTTTTGTTTTTGTCCGTCGATGGTTTTCAGAAAATTCACCTTACTAAATAGTTAATTTTGTTCTTATGTTCCCTAGGAATACTTTAAATTATGCCCAGAAACCTTTCGAGATGAGGATGTTTATGTCTGTGAATCACGGTATTCTGCCAAAACCAAGTCTTTTAAAAAAATTAAGCTGTGGACCATGCCCATTAGCTCAGTTAGGTTTGTCCCTCGGGATGTGCCCCTGCCTGTGGTCCGAGTAGCCTCTGTATTTGCAAATGCAGACAAAGGGGATGATGAGAAGAACACAGACAACTCAGAGGACAATCGCACTGAAGAAATTTTTAACTTGGAAAAGGTATGTAGATAATAGCCACACAGAAAAGAATTGTATGTCTGAAAATATATCTATTCTAGGAAATAAAGAATTAAAATTCAGAATTAGAAAAAGCAACAATATAACACTTTAGCGAAAGAAAAAAGAAAACTGTAAAGGAAAGACAGAAATTAATACTTAGAAATCAGAACAAAAGAATTAAAAAATAAAATTTAAAAGTAAAACCAAGAACCAAGTCTTCATCAAGTCAAATGAAATAAATTAAAATCTATCCTAACAAAGGGGTAAAAGAGAGGGGTTAAGCTCAAAACACAAAAATGTGGGAGAAATGTAAAGATGTGCATTTCTGGTAATACATTTGAAAACCTGAATAAAATTAATAATTTTCAGGATAATACAAAATTCCCAGAACAGAATCAAGAAGAGATATGTAACACTTAAGTGGATAACAATTGTATTAGTCAGCCAAAGGGGTGCTGATGCAAAATACCAGAAATCTGTTGGCTTTTATAAAGGGTATTTATTTGGGATAGAAGCTTATAGTTACCAGGCCATAAAGCACAATTTACCTCCCTCACCACAGTATTGCCACATGTTGGAGCAAGATGGCTGCCAACATCTACAAGGGTTCAGGCTTCCTAGGTTCCTCTTTTCCTGGGGCTTAGCCCTCCAACTTTCCAATTGCCTCTAGTTGTTTTTGCCTGGGGGGGGAGGCAAATTCTGGGAGGTGGGTCACCTCCTAGAAGACTTTCCCAAGTCACCAAACCTGCACATTCTCATATATGTTCATCCTTGTCTTTTAACTTCTTACTGGCCTTCATTGAAACCTGGCTCTCTCCTGATTACGCCACTTCTCTGGCAGCATCCTTCAGTGGGCTCTGCTTTCAAAATTCCCCCTATTTCAGTAGTTACCAAGAATTTTTTTATTCTTAACTCAGTGGGGAAGCATGGCCCAGAGTTTTTGCCTTGTTCCAACTTAAAGATCACAACAGTTTTGGAAGTTGGAAACCCCAATGAGGCCTTGTTCTTGTGATTCTCCAGCATCACATTTCTATAGAGGTCCTCCCAGAAGAAATATACAGCCATATTCTCCATGGTTAATGAATCCTGTGGCTCTTCTGACAGGATTACTGAGGATTCAGGCCTTTAACAGCAGACTGGGGAAGCATCAAGTAGAGCTGCCAATCTGGGCAAGCCTGGGCAAGCCTGAATAATCTTGATCCCAAAAACCTGTCAAAGAAAAAACAAAAACTGCGATTTTATGAATATTGACTCAAAAATCTCCTTGGATAAAAAGTGTTTTTACAAGTAAAATCAGATTAGTTCATGACCAAGGAGAGGGATGTTTATTCTAGAGATACAAGGATTGTTCAGAATTAGGAAAATCTACTAGTAGATTTTGTTGGTGAATTTTCTCTAGGTTCTTGGCTATGTTACAAAAAAGAATTTAAGTACATGCCAGTTTAGTTAGGCCAGTAGTTTATTAAGAAAATGAGAGAAGAGAAATGGGAGAAAGTAACAGATTATGAGTTCCAGGTATACTTGTGGGTTCGTCCAGGCAGAGAGAGGAAAAGGGCTAAAAAGGGCTGATTTACAGATTACAAATACCCATTACAGATTACAGATTCCCAGGTGTATTTGTGTGCTGGCCCAGGCTGAAAGAAAAGGGAATAGCAGGAAAAAAGGGCTGATTTAGGTTCTGCATTTGCTTTTCAGACCATTAATTATCCCGCCCCTTATTAATGATTGGGGGAGGAGTCTCAGCTGTTTGCAGTATTGATTGGTTGCCCCACCTGCTGATTCCCCCAGGGGGTGGGAGGTAATTGCAAGTCCCTTTGAGAATATCCCGGGCTTTACCTTGATCCCAGACAAAATCCTGCTCCAAATGGGGAATTTTCATGAGCTTTTTCCAGTAGCCATCTTGTGGGGTCTTTCTCTCAGGGATGGTTCCTATGGCCACGTGTTTCATAGCCATGGTTTTCTGCCAGGTCCCAGATTCATCTTTTCATTCCCTAAACTAGCCTGCCTCAATTTCACTATATTAATAGGTCAAAGAAATTAGTTGATAGTTACAGTACTTGTCTTGACTTTCCTAAGACTTTAGATAGATATTCCATCAATATAATTTTCAGAAAGAAGTCTGCCAGAAAACATAGGAAAATGTGTTAGCTAACCTCTCTAACAGTTTTTACAATGCCTAACAGATTGGCAAGCATTCCAAAGACTCCAGGATACATGCATCCTGATGTGGGACAGCACACTCTTATCTCCTGAGCGTGGTATTCCCCTTCACCCCACAGTTTAATGTCAAAGAATGTGCTCTAGGAAATGGATATGGCTCAAGCAGTTGGGCTTCCGTTTACCATATAAGAGGTCCAGGGTTTGATGCCCAGGGCCTCCTGGTGAAGGCAAACTGGCCCGTGTGTTATCTGGCCCACATGCAGTGCTGGCCCATGCAGGAGTGTCACTCCGTGAAGGAGTGCCAGCCAACTCAGAGAGGTGGCACAGCAAGATGACACAACAAGACACAGAGGAGAGACAATAAGAAGATGTAGCAGGGAAGCGGATGTGACTCAACTGATAGAGTGTCTGCCTACCCTATGGAGGGTCCAGGGTTCAATACCCAGGGCCTCTTGACCTGTGTGGTAAGCTGTCCCATGCACAGTGCTGCCGCAACCAAGGAGTACTATGCCACACACAGGCATCCCCGCATAAGAAATTTGCCCTGCAAGGAGAGCTGCCCTGTGTGAAAAAATACGCAGCCCACCCAGGAGTGGCACTGCACACACGGAGAGCTGCAACAAGATGACTCAACAAAAAAGAGATACAGTTTCTGATAATGCAAGCAGATGCAGAAGAACACACAGCTAATGGACACACAGAGCAAACAATAGGGGGAAGGGGAGAGAAATAAATAAAAATAAATCTTTGGGGAAAAAAAAGAAGATGTAGCAGAACAGGGAGTTGAGGTGATGCAAGAGAATGATCGCCTCACTCCCACTCCGGAAGGTCCCAGGATCAGTTCCCAGAGCCACCTAATGAGAATACAAGCAGAAACAGAAAGAATACACAGAGAATGGACACTGAGAGCAGACAACGGGGTGAGGGAGAGAAATAAATAAAACTTACAAAAAAAGTGCCCCAACAAAAGTACTCAAACAGGTACACCAGAATTCTCCACAAGTGGGTGATATCCATGCTGTTTGTAAATACATCTCCCTTACCCAACCAAAATACCAATATCATGAGTAGACATTGAATAAGTTGCCATACATCCATATAATGCAGTACTGTGCAGCCGATGGAACATAAAGTAGATCTATATTTAATGACATGAAATTTTTTCTAGGAAATATGGATAAAAAGATAATCAAGTTGCAAAAAAGCATGTGATCTCATTTTTAGAACTTTGTTTATACATAAGAATATGATAGAATGCAAACCAAGTGGTTATCTCTGGGGGTGGGAACACAGAAGACTTTTGGTTTTAAAGTTATTTATGTTCTTTTTTTTTTTTTTTTTAATATTTATTTAATTCTCTCTCCCCTTTCCCCCCACCCCGGTTGTTTGTTCTCTGTGTCTATTTGCTGTGTCGTCTTTGTCTGCTTCTGTTGTCAGCGGCATGGGAATCTGTGTTTCTTTTTGTTGCGTCATCTTGTTCTGTCAGCTCTCCGTGTGTGCAGCACCATTCCTGGGCAGGCTGCACTTTCTTTGGCGCTGGGCGGCTCTCCTTATGGGGTGTATTCCTTGCGCGTGGGGCTCCCCTACGCAGGGGACACCCTTGCGTGGCAGGGCACTCCTTGCGCGCATCAGCACTGTGCATGGGCCAGCTCCACATGGTCAAGGAGGCCCGGAGTTTGAACCGCAGACCTCCCATGTGGTAGATGGATGCCCTAACCACAGGGCTAAGTCTGCCGCCTATTTATGTTCTAATGTTTGAATTATTTACAACGAATATACTGTTTTGATGTATAGTCAAGAAAGTTTTTTAAAACTCTTGTTAATGTAAAAACTGGAAAATACTTGAGTTCTTAATGTCTTAGGGAAAAAAATACCCATTTTCATTTTCTAACAGTGTTGTAAGAGAAAGAGAGCTTGAGAAAGAATATGACATGTTTTACATTTTACCAGTATGTCTGGGAATCATAGAAACCTTAATTTTAAGAAAAGGAGGAGCAATATCAATGGAAGGTAACATGGAAATCAGAGTTATCATCTAGTATTTATAAGCTGCCAGAATCCTTGCTATATATGAACTTTCAGTTGTCTGTCACATATCTTTATTGAAATAGCATGGCCAGGACAAGTCAATACAGGAACATTTTTGAAGAGTAACTTTAGAACATAACCCATTTCTGCAAGAAAAAAACATTCTTAATCTCATGGAGTTATTTTATTTATAATTTCCATTTCTTAAAGTGTCCCTCATGCAGCATATATGTAGGACCTCTTTCATTTTTAAAACCTTTCCTAGAAGACCATTTCAAGATCACATTTTAAACCATGAAGATCAGAACGTAAAAGAAATTATTTGGACATTCTAAAGCAGATAATTTTTTTTTAAGTTTGAAGTTTAAAATATTCCCAAGTAGGAAGATTCAGTAAAAAATTAAATGTTGGGTGGCAGACTTGGCCTAGTGGTTAGGGCATCCGTCTACCACATGGGAGGTCCACGGTTCAAACCTCCGTGACCCGTGTGGAGCTGGCCCATGTGCAGTGCCACGAAGGGTGTCCCCCACGTAGGGGAGCCCCACGCACAAGGAGTGCATGCCGTAAGGAGAGCCGCCCAGCGCGAAAGAAAGTGCAGCCTGCCCAGGAATGTGCCGCACACACAGAGAGCTGGCACAGCAAGAGGACGCAGCAAAAAGAAACACAGATTCCCGTGCCGCTGACAACAACAGAAGCGGACAAAGAAGATGCAGCAAATAGACACAGAGAACAGACAACCTGAAGTAACATTATTTTCTGAAAATTAATGAGAAATTTTAAATGGATACCATACTTGATAAGACTTAGCTTGATTTCAAGAGCCTAATCTTTTGATTTCCTACTTTCATCAAATCTTCTATTTATGTATTTCCTTTTCTTTCAATGTGAAGTAGCTTTTCTTTTTTTCTTTTTTTTTTTAACCTCTTTCTACTTCTGCATTGTCAGTTGCCTTTCTTTACCTGTTTCCTTTACCACAGGAGAAAGAAGATGTCCCTGTGGAAATGTCCAATGGTGAACCAGGTTGCCATTACTTTGAGCAACTCCGTTACAATGACATGTGGCTTAAGGTTGGTGACTGTGTCTTTATCAAATCCCATGGCCTGGTGCGTCCTCGCGTGGGCAGGTGAGTGCCACTGAAGTAAGGAAGATGAGGTTGGGTCTGAGAGATTTGGAGCTAGTACAAATTCATCACTCTTAGGATGAAGGCAAAAAGTCCTTCCCCTCCTTTCACTTCCTTTTACCTTTTACCTCCAGCCATACTTCCTTCTTTAAATTCTTTCCCCAAGCTCTTTTCCCCTCTTCTCCTGCCATTTACTGAACTCAGCTCAGAAAACTCCCTGTACGCTTCACTTGGTTAACTTTTAGCTTAAATCTGAAATAGCACTTCCTTAAGACAGTGTCAGGGCTCACTGTTCCACATGCTCAGAGTCTTCCAGTAGATCTTGGTTTAAATCCCACTTCTGTTAGTTTCCTGTCCTTAGGTAAAAGATTTACCTTTATGAGCTTCAGTTTCCTCATCCTATTTGTTCATCATTCATTAGGTATTTATTATGCCTATTATGCCTATTGTTTGCCAGGCCCTGGGGGATACCCAAGTGAATAAAAAAGACAAATATGCCTAGTACCATGAAGCTTTGTTCTACCGGGGAGACAAACAGTAAACATTACGAATAAGTAAATTGTATAGTATATTAGATCATGACATGCTATGGAAAACTTACAGCAGGGTAAGGGGGATCAGAATGACATTGTCAAAGCAGGAAGGCACAAATCTGTAAAGTGGGTGATCTGTATAGGCCTCACTGAGAACCTTGACAATTGACCAACATTTCAAGAAACTGAGTGAATGAGTCATGTATATTTGGAGAGAGAGGGTTCTAGGCAGAGGGAATAGTTAATGTAAAGGCCTGAGACAGGGGCATGCCTGGCCTGTTCAAACCAGCAGAAGCAACTGATATTACTAAGGGAGTGAATGATGTGAATTAGATAAGAGGTGAGGTCAGAAAGACAACAATCGGGTCAAGTGCAGATCACCTAAGGCCTCAGAGGCCATTGTAGGGCCGTGGGCTTTTACTGAGTTAAATGGTGTACCATTGGATTCTTGAACACAGAAGTGACATCTGACTTAGGTCTTAATAGAATTACTCTGTCTGCTGGTTGTTGAGAATAGAATGTAAAGGCTGCAGGGTTGAAACAAGGAGATCTGCTAGGAGACTATTGCAGTAATCCAGACAAAAAGGATAGTGGCTCAGAGCAGGGGGGTTGCAAAGAGGGTGAAGGTCAGTAGGATTCCTGATGGATGGGATATGGGATTTGAGAGAGAGAGAAAGAGACAAAGAGATAGAGGAAAAGGAGTCAAGGATGACCTCTATGTTGATCTGAGGAACTGAAAGGATAGAGTTGCCGTTAACTGAAATAAGGATGGTATTTCATTGTCAGGAACCACAAGAAAATGAGGATAATAATATCAGCTTTTATGAGGTACTTTTGAAAAATAGTACAGTATCTGGCACATATTAGTCAAATTTTAATTTTTGTTTCTGGGAGATAGTATCTGGCTTTCATCAGATTCTCAAGGGGTAAGGGTACTAGATCATGACCTTCAACAGGTCAGGAACCACTGCCTGAAAGGAATGTCTGCCACTCATGTGACCCCAAATACTGATGATTTGTGTGATTTATCTGCTCATGCTCCAGTGATAGACACTAAGTTCAGTTTTCTTCATGAGCACTTCAGGAAGAAAGCCAGGAAGTCAGCTAAAACAATATTATGTTTTATGCCTTGGTATTATGTTTAAATATTTTCTCCTTAAATGAGAAATGTTCATTTCTCTTTTTCCAAGTATCTTCTCAGGTGCTTAAAAGAGGTTAAAAATCCAGAAAGTTTCCCGTTACCAAAACAGCCAGCGAAACTGTGAAACTCCTCTAAATGTTACATGTCATTAAGTTTTTGGTTAATGTAATTTTGTTAGATTAATCTTTCAAGAGTGAAACATAACAGAATTCTGTTCTAATGAAATTTTTCCTCTCGCCCCCCAGAATTGAAAAGGTATGGGTCCGAGATGGAGCCGCATATTTTTATGGTCCAATCTTCATTCACCCTGAAGAGACAGAACACGAACCTACAAAAATGTTCTATAAAAAAGAAGTGTTTCTGAGTAATCTGGAGGAAACCTGCCCAATGACATGTATTCTGGGTAAGTATTTACATCTCTTCATTTGATCACATTCTTTCCACAAAAATTGAATGTTTCTGTGCCAGGCATAGTTCTAGGTGCTAAGCATACAGCGGTGAGCAGAGCAATGTCTTTGCTCTCTTAGAGCTTATGTTGGGGCAGAATGTATATTTTTAAATGAATATTTAAATAAATAAAAAGTGAATATATAGAACCTCAGGTGACAATAAGGGCTATGAAATGAAAATAATGTGGAGTAAGGAGTAAGAGAGTGGGAAGCAGACTCGGCCCAGTGGTTAGGGCGTCCGTCTACCACATGGGAGATCCGTGGTTCAAACCCCGGGTCTCCTTGACCCATGTGGAGCTGGCCCATGCGCAGTGCTGATGCGTGCAAGGAGTGCCATGCAACACGGGTGCCCCCCACGTAGGGGAGCCCCATGCGCAAGGAGTGCGCCCCGTAAGGAGAGCTGCCCAGCGCAAAAGAAAGTTCAGCCTGCCCAGGAATGGTACCACACACACAGAGAGCTGACACAGCAAAAGATGACACAACAAAAAGAAAGACAGATTCCCTTGCTGCTGACAAAAACAGAGGTGGACAAAAAGAACACATAGCAAAATGGACACAGAAAACAGTCAACTGGGGTGGGGGGGGAGAAATAAATAAATAAATCTTTAAAAAAGGAGTAAGAGTAATGTGGGTATAGAGGGTCATCTTTGAGGTAATGTGGATAACAAAAGCCTCTGATAGGTGAAATGTGAGTAGAAGGAAGTAAATTGGAGAACCTGTCAGGTAGCTGGGGTTTTACTCCAGTTTAGGCACAGCAGACACCAAATGCAAAGCCCTTAAGACAATGTCTAGTCATGTTTAAGAAAGAAGGCCAGATGGCTAGGTACCTGATCATGGTAAGCCTTATAGACAACGCAGAGATCTTAGATTGAGTTTCAAGTGAGATCCAGATTGAGTCTTGGGAGTGGTTTAAGAAGAGTGGTGATGTGAGCCAACATACCCATTAGAGGAATCACTACAGCTGCTGTATGAAGACTGTTGTAAGAAAAAGGAGGCAGGAGCAGTTAAGAGACTTACAGTCTCTTTTGGTATTCCTAGTATTTCTATTGTTCCTGTTAAAATATGTGAAAGACTCATGGCTGTTTCTATTGAATCATCCTGGTAGGACTCATCCAGCATTCCACTTCTCCAGTCTAGTTCTCTGCTTCATATCTTGCCATCATTTTCAGCTGTTGTGTTTCTTCTGGCTCCGAGTTAACTCTGCTAGCTTACTTACGCCAGCCACGCTTTACATTTTTCACAGTGGTTGGAGATGATAATTAACAAATTTATGACAGTCTTAGTTTGAATTAATACCAACTCAGCTTCAATAGTATACAAAGTCTCTGCTCCTATACAGCTCCATCCCTCCCTCTTTATGTTGTTGTTGTCACAAATTATATCTTTGTACTTTGTGTGCCTGTTAATATAGATTTATAATAATTGTTTTATGCCTTTATCCTTTAAATCGTGTAGGGAAAAAGGAGTACAAACCAACAGTAAATAATACTGGCTTTTATATTTGTTTATGTAGTTACCTTTACCAGTGTTCTTTTATTTCTCCTTATGGCTTCAAGTAACTATCTAGCGCCTTTTTATTTCAGCCTGAAGAACTCACTTTAGCATTTTTTGTAGAGCAGGTCTGTTAGCAACATATCTCTCACTCATCTTTTATCTGAGAATGTCTTAATTTCTTAATCTTTGAAGGATAGTTTTGCTGAATATGGAATTCTTGACTTTTTTCATTAAAAAAACTTTTTTTCTTTTTGCTTGACAGTTTTATGCATTTTGTTTTTTTCAGTACTCTAAAATATGTGTCATCCCACTGCCTTCTCTCCTTCCATGGTTTCTGATGAGAAACAGGCTATTCTTATTGAGAGTTGTTTGTATATGATGAGTCACTTCTCTTAGTGATTTCAAGATTCTTTATCATTGTCTTTTGATAGTTTGATTATAATGTGTCTCAGTGTGATCTTTCTGAATTTATCCTATTTCGAGTTCATTGCATTTCTTGGATGTATAGAAAAGCTTCTTCGATGTACCTTTCATCAAATTTGGAAAGTTCTTGGCCACTATCTTTCCAAACATTCTTTCTGCCCTTTTCTCTCTCCCTTCTTCTGGTACTCACATTATGTGAATATTGGTACACTTGGTAGTGTTCCATACATCTCTTAGACTTTGTTCATTTTTCTATTATTTATTTGGTGAGGCAGAGTTTTCCTGGTTACCGTTAGTTCTTTGTCCATGTTTCCGTTAGCTCTTTTTGTTTATATAAGACAGTTTACTTAAATTCTTTGTCTAGTAAATCCAAGAGACAGTTCCTTACAGACAGTTCTTTTCATTTCTTTTTCTATGAATGGGCCATAGTACTTTATTTCTTTGCGTGCCTTATAATTTTTTTGGAAAACTGGACATTTTTGTTGTTAAGATTTTTTTTTTCTCTCCCCTTCTCTCCCCCTGCCCCCGTTGTGTGTTCTTCTGTGTCCACTTGCATTCTTGTCAGTGGCACCAGGAATCTGTGTCTCTTGTTGCGTCATCTTTCTATGTCAACTCTCTCTTTGTGCAGCGCCACTCCTGGGCAGACTGCGCTTTTTTCGCATGAGGCGCACTCCTTGTGCATGGGCCTCCCCTATGCAGGGGCACCCCTGCATGGCACGGCACTCCTTGCATGCATCAGCACTGCACGTGGGCCAGCTCACCACACAGGTCAGGAGGCCCTGGGTTTGAGCCCTGGACCTCCCATATGGTAGGCAGACACTCTATCAGTTGAGCCAAATCTGCTTCCCTGGACATTTTAAATATTATATTGTAGTAACTCTCTTGGGGGTTGATTCATGTCCCCCACAAAAGGCATGTTCAGGTCCAACCTGGTCCCTGGTCCTGTGAGTGTGACCCCATTTGTAAATAGGACCTTGAGGATGTTATTAGTTAAATAAAGTGTGCCCAAACTGAATGGCAGGGGAAACTTAATCCAATATGGCTGAAGTCTTTATAAGCAAAGGAAATTTGACATAGAGAGAGAAGCCATGGGGAACAGCCAGAAGCTGGAAGTCAGTGGAACCTGGAAGAGAAAGGAGAAAATGCCACCATGTACATTGATGTGTGGTGGAAAAGCAACCCCAGTGTATTAGTCAACCAAAGGAGTGCTCATGCAAAATAACAGAAATCTGTTGGCTTTTATAAAGGGTGTTTATTTGGGATAGAAGCTTATAATCACAAGACCATAGAGTAAGTTACTTCCCTTATCAGTCTGTTGCCTCTTGTTAGAGTAAGATGGCTGCTGGTCTCTGCAAAGGTTCAGCCTTTCTCTTCCTCCTAAGGATCCATGGTCCCAGCTTCTTCCTATCTCAGCTGTAGGCTAGCATAAAGCTTGTCTCTCTCCCCAGAGCTCATTTCTTCCTGGACTTTCTCAGCTGTTCAGGGCTCTGGTCTCTTCAGCTGCAGACTATCAGGTGAATGACTAGACTCTCTCCCCAGGCCGCCAGTGTCCAAAACTAAACTCTCTGTTTTCTCCTTCTCCATGTATTTACTGTGTGAATATCTGCCCACTGAAGAGGCAGGGACTCAACATCCTACTGATGTGGCCGAATCAAAGCCCTAATCTTAATTTTATCAAGTAAAAGTGAAACCTCTGAATTTAATACAATCAAAGGGTATCATAAGCCCAGAAGAACAGACCAGTTTATAAATATAATCAGTATTTCTTTTTGAAGTTCATCAATAATATTAAAATGCCATGACCAGATTGCCAGCCAGAAGATATTGATCCCAAGAGGAAGCAAGCCTTCTAGCCTCTGAAACTATGAGCCAGTAAATTCCTGTTATTAAGCCAACCCATTATATTTATTTTAGCAGCTGGGAAACTAAAACACTCTGGAAATCAGAGCCTCCTACTCTGCTGTTTTTGCTGATATCACTCGGAGTAATTCATTTGTAAAGGTGCCTGTTAGAAGGTGCATTCTATAGTTGATGTCCAAAGACTCATGTAAATCTTACCATGACACTGTAAGAAGGCTGCTAGTATTCTCCAAGAGGTGAAATAACTGCCTTAGAGGCAGGCCAGAACTAATACCTAGGTCTTCTCAGTTCTACTCCTGTGCTGATGTTTGGATTGTTGGTTGGTTTTTAACTAACTGGTATGTTTTCAAGAGTGAACAGGGGGACCAACAATATTAGGCAGAGCAGCAAGCATACAGTGGACAGACGTATGGTTACTTCATCATAAGATAAACTCTAAAAGACAATGTGTCACAAAATGAGGTTTTACCCAGCTTATGGATTTCAAGAAACCTCCAGGAAGAAAGTGGGTTTTGTTATGTTTTATATTGATTTTTTTTTTTAAGATTTATTTTTTTAATTTGTTTTTCCCCCCTCCCTCCATTTTCTGCTCTTTGTGTCCATTCGCTGTGTATTCTTCTGTGTCTGCTTATATTCTCATTAGGTAGCTCCAGGAACCAATCCTTGGAGCTTCTGGAGTGGGAGAGAGATGATCATTCTCCTGCACCACTTCAGCTCCCTGATCTTCTGAGTCTTTTTTTTTAATCTCTTCTCTGTGTCTCTTTTTGTTGCTTCGTCTTGCTGTACCAGGTCTCCTCATGGGCCAGCACTCCTGCACCGGGCTGCACTCCTATGCAGGGCAGCACTCTTGCATGGGGCAGCACTCCATGCAGGCCAGCTTTCCATGTAGGCCAGCTCACCACACAGGCCAGCTTGCCTTCACCAGGAGGCCCTGGACCTCCTATATGGTAGATGGGAGCCAATTGTTTAAGCCACATCTGCTTCTGTATATTGATCTTTAAATAGAAGGAGGCAGATGTTTTTAATATTAATTTCTCTATAAAGAGTAGTAATTTCAAATGTTAGCTTTAAAGGATTTATAATCTCATCGTGTTTACTATAACCACTGTTGAATGTAAAATCTTCTGGCATTTGTCTATGAACCAAAAAAGAAGATAGATTATTAGGTAAGCTATAATTTTTGTATCGTCTTCTCTGATGTAAACTGAGTGAGCATACTTTACTTAAGAGACTACTAATTTCCTATTATATATATGCTCTTTTGTTCAATTCTGTTGGAGATTTGTCTTCAATAACTTTGGCGGTTATCAAATGGCCACAGAGTTGAAGAAGTTGCTTTTGAAAATCAACATGCCCATACCCAGCATAGAGCACCGCCATGCCAGGTACTTGGATGTTAAAACTTTCAGGAACCTGGGCTAAAACATGCCAATTCCTAATTTATTTGCAGGTTCTGTTGTTTTCTTTACAGTAGGTTTTTTAAATGCTTCTTTAACTTAAAAGCTATTTTTTGTAAGGCAAGAAAAACAAAAGGGTTAAGGATTAAAAAGGAAAAATGAAAGTATCAGTTACTGCAAAAATGTTAGGTACATAGAAAATCTGAGAGATGTTCAGAAAAATTGTTAGAATTAACAACTGAAAATATCAAGATCATCAAGTAAGCTATTAAAAAATTGAATTTATAGCAGGTTGCAGGATACAGGGTAATAAACAAAAGTGAATTGCTTTCATCTGTACTAGCAATAAACATTTGAACTGTGAAATTAAAAACAATAACATTTATATTAGTGCTAAAAAATATATGTAGAGCGGCAGACTTGGCCCAGTGGTTAGGGCATCCATCTACCACATGGGAGGTGTCCGCAGTTCAAACCCCAGGCCTCCTTGACCCGTGTGGAGCTGGCCCATGCACAGTGCTGATGTGCGCAAGGAGTGCCCTGCCACACAGGGGTGTCCCCCGCATAGGGGAGCCCCATGTGCAAGGAGTGCATCCCATAAGGAGAGCCGCCCAGCGGGAAAGAAAGTGCAGCCTGCCCAAGAATGGAGCCGCACACACGGAGAGCTGACATAAGATGACGCAACAAAAAGAAACACACATTCCCTTGCCACTGACAACAACAGAAGCGGACAAAGAAGACACAGCAAATAGAGACAGAGAACAGACAACTGGGGTGGGGGAGGGGAAGGGGAGAGAAATAAATAAATCTTTAAAAAATATATATATATATATGTATGTAACATCTAACAAAATACGTACAAGATCCTTATGAGGAAAACTGCAAAAAACTGATGAAAGAAATCAAACAAGACCTAAATAAATGGAGAGATAGTTCATGTTTATGGTTATGATGACTCAATATGATTAAAATGTTAGTTCTTCACAATGCAATCCCAATCAAAATCCCAGCAAGTTATTTTGTGCATATTGGCTAACTGATTCTAAAGTTTATGTGGAAAATCAGAAGTTGGAGGATTTATACTACCTGACTTCAAGACCTACTGTGAAGCTACAAGGATAGACCATGGGGTTGATGAAAGAATAGACCAACAGAACAGAATAAAGAACCCAGAAATAGACCCACATACCTATAATCAACTGAGCTTTGACAAAAGAGCAAAGGCAATTCAGTGGAGAAAATATAGTCTTCAACATATGGAGCTGGAATGATTAAACATCCATATGCAAAAAAAAAAAAAATGTGCACACACAACTTACACTTTCACAAAGCTTAACTCAAATTAGATCATAAACCTAAATGTAAAATGCAAAACTACAAAACTTCTAGAATATAACATAGGAGAAAATTTAGGTGACATTGGGTTTGGCAATGACTTTTTAGATACAGTACCAAAGGCATATTCGGTGAAGGAGAAAATTAATCAGTTGGACTCCATTAAAATTTAAAACTTGGGAAGTAGATGTCACTTAGGCAACTGAGCTCCCACCTACTGCATGAGAGGTCCATGGTTCAGTTCCTGGTGCCTCCTAAAGATGATGGCAAGCGCAGCAAGCTGGTAAAACAATATGACTCAACAAGATACAAGAAGGAAAACATAGAGACGCAATAAAGCAGGGAGCAGAGGTTCCTAATGCCTCCTAAAGAAAAAAACAAGTAGACAGCAAGCTGACATGACAGGCTGGCACGGCAAGCTGATGCAACAAGAGACACAAGAAAAAACATAATGAGAGACCAAACAAAGCAGGGAATGGAGGTGGCCTGGTTCAGTTCCTAGTGCCTCCTAAAGACACAGTGCATAGCAAGTGCAAACAATGAAGGGGTGGGGAGAAATTTAAAAATTAAATTAAAAAATTTTTAAAGACAAATTTTTTTAAAAAATTAAAAACTTCTGTTCTATGAAAGATACTGTTAAGAGAACAAAAAGACAAGCCAGAGACTGGGAGAAGAAATTTGCATAACACATCTGATAGAGAACTTATATCTAAAATATACAAAGAGGGAAACGGACTTTGGCCCAGCGGTTAGGGCGTCCGTCTACCATATGGGAGGTCCGCGGTTCAAACCCCGGGCCTCCTTGACCCGTGTGGAGCTGGCCATGCGCAGTGCTGATGCGCGCAAGGAGTGCCGTGCCACGCAAGGGTGTCCCCCGCGTGGGGGAGCCCCCACGCGCAAGGAGTGCGTCAGTGAGGAAAGCCGCCCAGCGTGAAAAGAAAGAGCAGCCTGCCCAGGAATGGCGCCGCCCACACTTCCCGTGCAGCTGACGACAACAGAAGCGGATAAAGAAACAAGACGCAGCAAATAGACACCAAGAACAGACAACCAGGGGAGGGGGGAAATTAAATAAATAATAAATAAATCTTTAAAAAAAAAATAAAATAAAATAAAATAAAATATACAAAGAGGGAAGCAGACTTGGCCCAATGGATAGGGCATCCGCCTACCACATGGGAGGTCCGCGGTTCAAACCCCGGGTCTTCTTGACCCGTGTGGAGCTGGCCCATGCGCAGTCCTGATGTGCGCAAGGAGTGCTGTGCCACACACGGGTGTCCCCCACATAAGGGAGCCCCACATGCAAGGGGTGCACCCCATAAGGAGAGCCGCCCAGCGCAAAAGAAAGTGCAGCCTGCCCAAGAATGGAGCCGCACACACTGAGAGCTGACACAACAAAATGAAGCAACAAAAAGAAACACACATTCCCGGTGCCGCTGATAAGGATAGGATAGAAGCAGTCACAGAAGAACACACAGCGAATGGACACAGAGAGCAGACAACTGGGGGGTGGGGGGGAGGCGGGGAGAGAAATAAATCTTTAAAAAATAAATAAATAAAATTTACAAGGAACTCTCAAAATTCAACAATAAGAAAAGAACCCAGCTTAAAGATAGGTAAAAGATCTGAACAAACACTTCACCAAAGAAGATATACATATGGCACATGCATCTGAAAAGATCATCAACACCATATGGTATTAGGGAATTGCAAACTAAAACAATGAGATTCCACCACACACCTATTAGAATGGTTAAAATACAAAACACCGACAGCACCAAATGCTGGCAAAAATGTGGAGCAGCAGTAACTCTCATTTATTATTGGTGGGAATGCAAAATGGTGCAACCACTTTGGAAGACAGTTTAGCAGTTTCTTACAGAGCCAAATACAGGCTTACCACATGGTCTGGGAGTTGTGGATCATTTGAACCCAAGTGAGTTCAAAACTTATTTCCGTAAAGAAACCTATACATGAATATTATAGCACCTGTTAGTCATCATTGCCAAAACTTGGAAGCAACCAGGATGCCCTCCCTTAAGTGAATGGATAAACTAACTGTGGTCCATCTATTCAATGGCATGTTATTCAGCGATAAAAAGAAAGAAGCTATCGAGCCACAAAAAGAATAGAAAGAATCTTACATGCATATTGCTAAGTGAAAGAAGGCAGTACGAAAGGCTACATACAATTCTAATTATATGTCTTTCTGGAAAAGGCAGAGCAATAGGGACAGTAAAAAGATTGGTGGTTTCCTGACATTTAGGACAAGGTGGGAAGGAATGAATAGGTGGACTACAAAGCATATTTAGGGCAGTGACTTATTCTCTATGATACTGTAAAGGTGGGTACATGATGTTATGCACTTGTACAGAACTGCATAACACAAAGATTGTGAACCATAATGTAAACTATGGATTTCAATAATAATGAATTGAGGCGGTGGACTTGGCCGAGTGGTTAGGGCGTCCGTCTACCACATGGGAGGTCTGTGGTTCAAACCCCGGGCCTCCTTGACCTGTGTGGACCTGGCCCACGTGCAGTGCCGATACAAGCAAGGAATGCTGTGCCATGCAGGGGTGTCCCCCACATAAGGGAGCCCCACGCGCAAGGAGTGCACCCCGTAAGGAGAGCCGCCCAGCGCAAAAGAAAGTGCAACCTGCCCAAGAATGGCGCCGCCCACACGGAGATCCGACACAAGATGACGCAACAAAAAGAAAGTTTCCCGTGCCGCTGACAACAACAGAAGCAAACAAAGAAGACACAGCAAATAGACACAGAGAACAGACAACTGGGGTGGGGGGGGAAGGGGAGAGAAATAAATTTAAAAATCTAAAAATAATAATGAATTGATATTGGTTCATCACTTGTAGCATATGTATACAACAAGACAAGATGTTAGTAGAGGAAACTGTAGAAGGGAATATATGGCAACTCTACTTTCTGGACAGTTTTTTTGTAAACTTAAAATTGCCCTAGAGGGAAGCAGACTTGGCCCAACGGATAGGGCGTCCACCTACCAAATGGGAGGTCCAAGGTTCAAACCCCGGGCCTCCTTTACTGGTGTGGAGCTGGCCCACGCGCAGTGCTTATGCGTGCAAGGAGTGCCATGCCATGCAGGGGTGTCCCCTGCATAGGGGAGCCCCACGCACCAAGAGTGCGCCTCGTAGGGAGAGCCGCCCAGTGCGAAAGAAAGTGCAGCATGCCCAGGAGTGGCGCGGCACACACAGAGAGCTGACACAAGATGGTGCAACAAAAAGAAACACAGATTCTCGGTGCCACTGATAAGGATAGAACTGGTCACAGAAGAGCACACAACAAATGGACACAGAGAGCACACAACTGGGGGGGAGGGGAAGGGGAGAGGGAAAAAAAACAAAACTGCTCTAGAAAATAAAGTCTATTAAAAACAACAGATAATTTAATAATTTACATTAAATACCTAGGAATAAATCTTTACAAAGATACATGATTCCTACACATGTACACACACATATGTGTGTGTTTATAGTTGAAAGACTTAATACTGTAAAAAAGTCAATTCTCCCCAAATCAATCTATAGGTTCATTGCAGTTCCAATCACAGGTCTACAGGGTTTTTATAAATTTTTATGTTTTATTAATTAAAATATGTTTATGGCTATTAATTAAAGCTTCCTAAACTTGTATCTCTTCCCTGGATTTGGGTTCCTGGTAAGAGCCCCAAGGCAGACACAGACACCACATCCATTCTAAGGCCACCAGTCATTTTCACTCTTCAGCCCTGAGCAGAATTTTAATTTATCCTTCTAAAATATATGGAATATAGTAACTATTCCTTGAATGAATTAAAAGACCTATATATAGGCCTATATATAGGAAAGGGTGTTAAGTCCCAGAGAGTGATAATAATTGTAGTTATATTCTAAAATATTTCTGACCCATTTGACATGTAACTGTTTAATAAGTTGTTAGCTGTGAATATGTCCTTATTGCTCTTATTTAACATTGTCTGGATTACTAGCCAGCGCAATTAGACAGAAGCGCAAAGCTAAAAATATAAGACATGGGAATTAAGGAGATAAAAATTCAAGAGAATCGATTAAGAAATCGCAGCAAATGATAAAAAAGTAAGGTGGCTGAGCATAAAATTTATTTACAAATCAGTTGTCTTTTGAAGATTCAAAAATAATAAAAAATAAAATGTCTTGGGATAAACTTAACATGGAATGTGCCACATCTATATGAAAAAGTTTTTAAATGCCTCTGAGGGAATGCTTGAACAAAAATTGAAAAGTATATCACGTGCTTGGATAGAAAGACTTGGTATTGGAAAGAAATCCATTACCCCCAAATTAATCTTTAATCTGATTCCAATAGATAAACCAATGGGAATTTTCCTGGAAGGAAGGTGGACTGAGGTTTAAAAAATTAAGCTAATTTTTAAAATCATAACAAAGGGTAAACAAAAATTCAGGAAAATTCTGAAAAGTATAATGAAGTGTGCCACTTATCCTTAAATAGTCAAACATGTTATGAGGGATTGAGAGGTGACTGCTAAGAGGTATGGTATTTTTTCTTTTTGGAGTAATGAAATTGTTTTTAATTTTTTTGTGGTAATGAATGCAAAACATTGTGATTATACTAATAACCATTTATTATATACTTTGGGTAGATTGTATGGTATGTTAATTTGTCTCAGTAAAACAGCATAATAAATAAATAATTGTGCACGAATAGCCAGAAATAGTGGCTATGTACAGTAGTGGAAGCATAGAGAGGTTGACAGGTGAAGAATTTTCTTATTTGTCTGTCTGGTTTTTGTTTATTATTATTATTATTGCTATTATTGCAATAATTAAAATGCTCTAATAATGATTGAAGTGGTGAATGTACAAGTATGTGATTATACCACATACCATTGATTATACACTTTGGATGAATTGTGATTTGTTTTTTTTAAAAAGCATGTTGTAACAGATTGAGAGGTAGTGACTGCTATAGGGTGTAGAATCTTTCCATTTGGAGTAATGAAATTGTTCTAAAATTTTTGTGGTGATGAACGCACAATACTGTGATTATACTAAAAGCCATTGATTGTGCACTTTGGATAGATTGTGTGGTATGTGAATATATCTCAATAAAACTGCTTTAAAAAAATATAACACTGCAATAAATAAAACTATGGAATATGAGTAAACAGATATTTAGACAATAGAAAGTTTAGCAGTAGACATAAATAATAATTTAATAGTATGACAAAGGTGGCATCCTAGATAAGTGGGAAAAGGTGAATTATTCTGTAAGAGTTATATGGACAACTGGATAGCCATTTGAAACAAAATCGTATCCATTCCTCACATCTTAATATCAGGATAAAATTCCCAGATAAATTATAGATTTAAATGAACATAAAATGAAGCAGCAAAGGTACTAAAAGAAAACATGGGAAATAATTTTTTATAATCTCTGACACAAAACCTATAACCCATACAAGAAAATATTGATAAACTACATAAAAACTGAAAAATATATGGCCAAAACTGGCAGAAGCAAAGACAAATGACAACCTTCGAAAAATATTTGCAATGCATATTTTAGACCAAGATTTAATGTCCCTCATACATGAGGAGCTTCCATAAATCAATTAGAAAAAGATCAATATCCAGTAGAAAAATGGATAAGAAATTACCAGTGAATCTTTTTTTTTTTAAGATTTATTGTATTTATTTCTCTCGCCTTCTCCCCCCCTCATTGTCTGCTCTCTGTGTCCATTCACTGAGTTTCTTCTCCGTTCGCTTCCATTATCAGGTGGTACCGGGAAACTGCGTCTCCTTTTTGTTGCATCATCTTGCTGCGTCAGCTCTCCATGTGTGCAGCACCACTCCTGGGCAGGCTGCACTTTTTTCACACGGGGCAGCTCTCCTTGTGGGGTGCACTCCTTGCACGTGGGCCACCCCTACACAGGGGCGCCCCTGCATGGCATGGCACTCCTTGCATGCGGTAGCACTACATGTGGGCCAGCTTACCACACAGGTCAGGAGTCCTTGGGTATCAAACCCTGGACCCTCCATATGGTAGGTGGACGCTCTATCAGTTGAACCATGTCCGCTTCCCACCAGTGATTCTTAAAGAAATGAAAATATGCTCAACCTCACCCATTAGGGAGAATGCTCATTAAAGCTATCCAGGGGAAGCAGATGTGGCTTAACCAGTTGAGCACCCACCTACTACATGGGAGATCCTGAGTTCGGGTCCCAGTGCCTCTTTTTTTTTTTTTCAGTATGTATCCAAAATGTTTATTGGGATGGTATCCCACTCATCTTCCTTCAGGGTACATTTAGTGCTGCTTCTGTCTGAAGGAGCATCCTTCTGTAAGCTTTGCTTTTCTTCCAGTAGTTTGGCAGAGGACAGTGGAACAACCCACACACAAAACTACTATGTGTGTGTAGGTAAAGACTGGTGATTTTATAGGGTCCTGGGCATTCTACATCCATGAAATAGGAATTGGGGCTCTGTACCAGGCACTTCTTGTGTTTCATCTTTTCCTCTTCTGGAGAGGGATGGAGGAAGTACTTTGCAAGAGGCATGGTCTTCACCGCCGGAAAGGCCCAGTGCCTCTTAAAGACGACAAGCAGATGCTTCACCTACTGCAACAAGCTAGACATTGCATCCACCACAACGAGTAGATGCCACAAACCAACAGATGCCACAGTCCACAGGGAGTGGATGTGGCTCAGGCCATTGGGCACTTGTCTTCCGTGTGGGAGGTCCCAGGTTCAGTTCCCAGTGCCTCCTGGAGAAGGCAAGCAAATAATGACCAGGAGATGAGAGAACCATCAGGGTGAGGGTAGGAATAGGGGTGGGATAATTTTTTTTTAAAGTAAATAAATATTTTAAAAATTCGGATGTTTTTAATCTATCAAATGTCAAAGACCCAGATATTCATTAATAGTTGGAAATAGCATTCATTTCCTTTGTGGAGGGACTATGCCTTCTATGAAAGTTAATTTTATAATACCTATAAAAGTAAAGTGCACATACCCTTTGACTCAACTTTGTACTTCTAGAAATTTATAGCTCAGATGTGTCTAACCATGTGAAAATTAATAAATGCCTTAAATTATTTATTTCACCATTGTTTTTTGTCAATGGAAGAGGAAATATTAGGAAACAACCTAAATATCTATTAATGGGCACTAGTTGAATAAATGTAGTATGTTCAAATAAGCAAGAACACTGTACTAATTGGGAATGGTCAATGAGATTTGTTATTTTGTGATGACATTTAGGTGAAAAACTGTATGTGATATGCTACCATTTATGTTTCTCAAAGTCTGGGGTTTATATATATATATGTACACACACACATGACACACAACATTAGTTGCTATCAGAGAGGAGAGTGGGTAGCTAAGGGATGGAGTGTGGCAAAACTTTTCACTGTATACCCTTTTTTTTTTTTAATTATTTATTTATTTTTAAAAATTACATTAAAAAAATATGAGGTCCCAATCAACCCCACCGCCCCCACCCTGTATACCCTTTTTTTAAAAAAAGTGATAAAATTCACATGCCTTAAACTTCATCCTCATAAAGTGTGCAACTCTCACCACTTTTTTTTTTTAAGATTTATTTTCTTTATTCCCCCCCATTGTTGGTGCTCACTGACCGCTCTCTGTCCATTCATTGTGTGCGCGTCTTCGCTTTAGTAGGCACCAGGAACTGAACTAGGGACCTTCCATGTGGGAGAGAGGTGCTCAGCTACTTGATTCACCTCAGCTCCCTGCTTTGTTGTGTCTCTCATTGTCGTTACTCTTTGTTTCTCCTTGTTGTATCATCTTGTGTCAGCTTGCTATGCCTGTCTGTTGTGCCAGCTTCCTGTCTTGCTCATCTTCTCCAGGAGGCATTGGGAACCAAACCCAGGACCTCCCATGTGGTAGGCGGGAGCTCAATCGCTTGAGCCACATCTGCTTCCCTATCACCACTGTATAATTCCAGCTCATTTTCATCACCCTGAAAAAGAACCCAGTAGTAAATTCTCATTTTTCCCATCCCCCTGCCCCTGTCAACTGCTTCTCTTCTTTGTTTCTCTATAGATTCTCTATAGATTTGCCTGTTCTGGACATTTCATGATTGGCTTCTTTGATTTAGCATGTTTTCAAGGTCCATCTATTTTGTACATTTATCAATACATTACTTTTTATGGCTGAAATAGTCTATCCATTTCATCAGTTGATGGACATTTGGGTTTTTTCCACTTTCGGGCTGTTATGTATAATGCTGCTGTGTACATTTGTGTATATATTTTTATGTGGACATAGGGGTTTTTTTTGTTGGTTTGTTTGTTTTGTTTTTCAGTCCTGGGGCTAGGGACTGAACCCAGGACCTCATATGTGGGAAGCCAGCACTCAGCCACTGAGCCCTGTCAGCACCTGTGGATATAGGTTTTGGTTTTTTTCTTAGTCTTTTTTTTTTAAATTTCTCTCCCCGTCGTCACTCTCCACCCCCCACCCCCAGTTGTCTGCTCTCTGTGTCCATTTGCTGTGTGCTCTTCTACATCTGCTTGTATTCTTGTCAGTGGCACTGGGACTCCTTTTGTTGCATCAACTTGCTGTGTCAGCTCTTGGTATGTGCGGCACTACTTCTGGGCAGCCTGCACTTTTTTCATGCTGGGTGGCTCTCCTTACGGGGCACACTCCTTGCGCGTGGGGCTCCCCTACACGGGGGACACCCCTTTGTGGCAAGGCACTCCCTGCGCGCATCAGCACTGAGCGTGGGCCAGCTCATCACGCGGGTCAGGAGGCCCGGGGTTTGAGCCCTGGACCTCCCATACGGTAGGCAGATGCTCTATCCGTTGAGCCATATCAGCTTCCCTGGACATAGGTTTTTATTTCTCTTGGTTACATACCTAGGAATGGAATTGCTGGGTCATATAGTAATTCTGTTTTCCACACTCATCTATATCCCACCAGCAAAGCACACAAGAATTCCAGTTTCTCCACCTTCTCAGTAACACTTATTTTCTATGTGGTTTTTTTTTCTAATCCTACCATCCTGGTGGGTGTGAAGTGGTATCTTATATCTCACTGTGGTTTGTATTTCTCTAATGACTAAAGATGATGAGCGTCTTTTCATGTGCTTGTTAGCCATTTATATATCTTCTTTGGAGAAATGTCTTTTCAGGTCCTTTGCCCATTGTTTAATTGGGTTTCTGTTATTGAGTTGTAGAGTTCTTTATAAATTCTTATCAGATATGTGATTTCAATATATTTTCTCTTCCATTCATTGTGTTTTCACTTTCTTGATAGTGTCCTTTGAAGCACGAGAGGTTTTAATTTTGATGAAGTATAACCTATCTTTATTTTCTTTGGTTACTTGTGCTGTGGGTGTCACAATTAAGAAACCATTGCTGAATCCAAAGTCACAAAGATGTATACCTATGTTTTCTCCTAAGAACTGTATAGTTTTGATTTTATATTTAGGTCTTTGGTCCATTCTGAGTTAATTTCTCTATATGATGTGAAATAGGGGTCTAACTTCCTTCTTTTGGATATCCAGTTGCCCCAGTACCATTTTTTTTGAAGAGACTGTTACTTCCCACATTGAATGGTCTTCTTACTCTTGCTGAAAATCATTTATCCATAAATTTATGGATTTACTCTAGACTTGAGATTTTATTCCATTGATCTATATGTCTATCCTTGTGCTAGTATATACCCTTTTATATCTTTTGAATTTTGAATCGTGTTTTAAGTAATAAAAATTTTAAACAAGTGCTATTTCTCCTTTAATTTCTCTCCTATTTGCTCTTTCAGGAAAGTGTGCTGTGTTGTCATTCAAGGACTTCCTCTCCTGTAGGCCAACTGAAATATCAGAAAATGATATTCTGCTTTGTGAGAGCCGCTACAATGAAAGTGACAAGCAGATGAAGAAATTTAAGGGACTGAAGAGGTTTTCACTCTCTGCTAAAGTAGTAGATGATGAAATTTATTACTTCAGGTAAATCTTGAGAAACTAAGGAAGAAAAGGCACTAAAGCTGATACCAAAATAGTATAGTCTAGAGTGATTTTTTAAAATAGATCTTAGATTTGAGCAATATAAATTTTTAATTAATTTGGTTAAAGATTGAAGGAAAGCCCTCATAATCTGCTGGGACATGGTAACTGCCCTAACAGTGCCCCAGGGCTGGATTCCAATAAGTGTAGAATGGAGGCAGAAATTTATAGTCCCAGACCCTGTCCTCTCAGGAGATTGGAGTGTTGCACAGATTGTGACAACTCTTAATATATTTAGGCAACTAGATCCAACCTTGGATCCCACTGATTTTTTGGGTATTCAGCAGAATTCTTTAAAAATGAGCATCTCTCAGTAATTATGACTTCAAAAATACACATTTAAATTCATTCTCTTGCTGCCCTGTGAGTGTACATTGCTGATTGCAGCCAGTCATTTGTAGACTTCAAGCTTTCTGACCAATCCTGGAATAGCATTAGGTGATTTTTTCTTTTGGTCACCTCTTTTAGAAAACCAATTGTTCCTCAGAAGGAGCCCTCACCTTTGCTGGAAAAGAAGATCCAGTTGCTAGAAGCTAAATTTGCCGAGTTAGAAGGTGGAGATGATGATATTGAAGAGATGGGAGAAGAGGATAGTGAGGTCATTGAACCTCCTTCTCTACCTCAACTTCAGACACCCCTGGCCAGTGAGCTGGACCTCATGCCCTACACTCCCCCACAGGTGAAGATGACAGGTTCCTATTGCTTGTTTTATTCCCAGCTTTGGTTTGCAGCAGACCCAAACCAAAGTAATGAGACATCCAGTTCCTACATATGGGAGCCTCAACCTAGAATTCAGAAGGAAGGGACAGAGATTCCCAGTGCCATTAATAAATTAAATTTTAATCTTTTTTTTAATTTCATAGATAGCTGTTTTTAGTGGCAAGTGTAGTTACAAGGCTTCTCCCTCCCTTCTGTTGAAGAAGAGCAATATGGAATGGCATCACCCTGTTACTCTGGCTTTTATTGCCATTTCTTTTTTTTTTTTTTTTTTTTTTTTTTTTATGCCCTGAGATGCTCCCTCACCTGTTTGCTTATTGATTTTACTCATTGTTTGTACTTGTCTACTCAGTTGCTTATTTTTTCTCATTGTTGGCTTGTTGATTTTTTCTTTTTCTCTTTCTCATTGTCGTTTTTTTTTCTTTAGGAGGCACTGGGAACTGAACCTGGGATCTCCCATGTGGGAGGTGGGTGCTCAACTGCTTGAGCCACATCCACTCCCTGCTCTTTGTTTTTGCTTATCTGCTCATTTTTTGCTCATTTTTGCTATATGTCTGCTCATTGCTTATCTGTCTTCTTTAGAAGGCACCGGAAACTGAATCCAGGACCTCCCATGTGGGAGGCAGGCATTCAACTGCTTGAGCCACATCCACTCACCCTCCTCTTTTTTTTTTTTTAAAGCCAGTAAAATGAATTTATTGGGAAATTGAGGGAAAGAACAGTGCTTGCTGAGAAAGAGGAGAGAAAGATGGAAATCACACCGAGATTTCATGCGGTCTCCTCTAGGCAGAGAGAGCCTCCACTTCTTTTTAATCACTCATTCTTTAGGTTTCTCATCTTTTGTTAAGTGATCCATGTTGGTGTTTTTATCTCATTCAGAATTTTCCCAAGACTTAATTATGAGGTCACCGTTATAGATTGTAGTCATGGAATTCACTGAAACTTTCATTTATTTTTTACCTGGTAAGAGGCAAGGAAGAGGTGTGTTTTGACCAAGAAAATGGTTTTGACCAAGAAAATGGTCGATAAAGAAGTATCTGTTGAATCATATGTTCCTGACTCCAGAACTTTTAACAGTTACTCAAATACAGTGTTCTGATGCACTATAAGAGCTTTCTGTCTTACAGTCTACTCCAAAGTCTGCCAAGGGCAGTGCAAAGAAGGAAGGCTCCAAGCGGAAAATCAACATGAGTGGCTACATTCTGTTCAGCAGTGAAATGAGAGCTGTGATTAAAGCCCAGCACCCAGACTACTCTTTTGGGGAACTCAGCAGACTTGTGGGGACAGAGTGGAGAAACCTGGAGACAGCCAAAAAAGCAGAATATGAAGGTAAATAGAGACTAGGCACAACTCTCAGCTTTCTAGGCAAGGGGTGTGTTAAGGAATGCACGTGCATAGACAGGTTTTACTCTCGTTCTTACCATTTGCACATGATTTTTGTGTTGGGGACTATCCCTCCTGGCACCCATCGAGCAGTTGAGGTGCCAGCCTTGTGCTGACTGAGCAGAGTGCTGCCCCTAGCTTGCCCTCTGATCCTGGTATTCTCTTACCCCTCCCAAATTGCTCAAATAAAAATACCTTGCTGTTTAAAATTTGCATGATTTTCTTCTTTGATTGAGCCCTGTAAAGCACACATCTGTTGACCTGGGAATGATTGTACAGTGATATTAAATATCATTTTGATTAGTATTTATCTGAAAGGGACTGTTAAAATCATTGACCTTCTATAATCACTCATTAAGCCATATGTTTAACTCCAGGCTGAGGCTTGGCTGAAGCACCTATTTCCCAGGCTAGTCACAGCCTATGCTGGATCCTCATTCATAACTACTTGTAGGGCATTTGGGGTCTCTTTGATAAAGCTCAATTGCCTTCACTTTTCTTTTACTCCACAATGAAATTGCTTTGGGCCATGTGCTATCATTCATTATTTTGGTGGTTTTTAGTCATTAGGGACAAATACTTGAGAGAAATTTTTGTTTCCTTTTTAAAATATCAGGCATGGCTTTAATAAAGAAATGAGTAGTAATTGTTAGATTAGACAGGACTAACCTATACTCTAAAAGTATAACCTTGGAGTTATGCTTTTTCTATTTGGAATTATTTATATATTGGTTTATTTTTCAAGTTTAGAGCTTTCCCTTCTACAGTGGCTAACCAGTATTATGCTTGGCTGGGTCCATATTCATTATTTTCCACCAAATAAACAAACAAAAAAAATGATAAGGCTTCCCCCTTTATTAAAATTCATGAACCTCCATAAACTTGAAAAAAATCCATAAACCTTTTTTAAAAAGGGTTTTATTCCTTTCAATTGTGTTATAATTGATTGTTATAAAATTATCTGACAGGTTTCCCCAAGGATCTTCTTCATAACCTTAATCATACGAGTTGCTCAGCCCAAAAAACATTTTGTGGCAAAAGCAGTTTGAGACACACTCCAAACTCTGTCTTGGAAACTTACAATGCATATTCTCTTGTTAAAGTCTCTAAGACTGATAGTAAAGAAATATGTTTTTTATTACATGGCTGTTTCTGAAACTTAACCAGGTATTCATGTAATATCCATTAATATCCTGAAGAACTAAAATATTTTTTAGAACATTTTTTTGAGGAACCTTCATCAGATCCATGAGAACCTAGAACTTTGGAGAGCCCTGATATTTCTGACCCCAGTAAAGCTAAAACCAAATACACCGCCCAGTTGGAAGAGTTGGAAATTAAGCTAACTTGGTTGTAAAGCCTATTTCAAGGCAAGTGAAGCCAGGACTGGGTGACCAGTTATTTACGGTATGAACAGGAGAGAGAAATGTATGTGGAGATAAAAGTAAAAGTAAAAACACTTGGAGCAGGGCTGAAGACAGAAATGATGGCTTCTGAAAAATTCTCCCAAATTGAAAAAGAAGTCTGAAATTCAGTGAGGACTTACGGTGATTTATGACTCAGTCCCAGTGTCTGCCTGGGACACAAAATCTGAACTTTTGGGGTTCTGACCCACTGAATTCAAAACCCAAAGTTTGGAGTTTGGCTGACTTAGTTAAAAATTGTTTTTCTAGGCAATTCCCTGATTGGACTGCACTCAAAAAAAGCCAACAAGTAGCCAGTCCACCATTCAATCCATAGACCTGAACTTTTCTGTTTTTTCAACTTCATTCTTTGGCTCTCCCATTTCACTGTGTCATTTGTGTAATGTAAACACCAGAATTTGATGTAGGGGTCTAGGCCATCAGTGTTGTTGTTGTTGTTTTTACCGCTAGCTCAAGGAAATAGGTTGTTCAAATGGCCTTTGTCCCTCACACTCATTGTACAGAGGATCTGTGAACTGAGACAGTATTAGTGATGATAAACTTATGCAGGCAACTCTGTCACAACCAAGGAGCTTTGACTTGCTTGACTTTCACATTCTTGTGTTATAGGAGGAATAGAGCTGTTGCTTTTTGATTTTCTGAAAGCCTTGTGACCTTGAGCTATTTCCCCCACCTCCTTAGATCAGCAATAGCCTTTTGCATTCCATGTTGGAGAGTTAATGTTGCAGTTGGAGTGTGATCTCATGAGTCAGGGCCACAGATTGCTGGTTCTCTTTGTATCATTGGACAAGTCATGACCTGTCTCCCAATCTCCATTTGCCCATGTGAAAAGTGGGGAGGATTCCCTATTTCCCTATTTATGAATTGTGAAGCAGAGTAAGCCCGTATTGTAGGAGCTTTGGGGATACACTGTTTCTGCAGTTCTCTAATAAGGGTCCCATCTCCTAGCTCCCAGAACGACTGGGAACATGATGGTTGGGGCTGCTGGCTTTGGAGGTGCAGACAGGTTAGCTCAGGAAGTGAGGAGTGCAGCAGGGAGTGTTTAACAGCCACAGAACTTGCACAAGCAAATATTCATCTTGCATTTTGGATGAAATAAGTTTGGATTCTGGAATTTTTGCTGATTGAGGTCATTACTGAACTGCTCAGTTTTAGGAAGCTTGGTTCTTTCAGTACATTGTCCATTGCTACAAATATGTATATATAATTCTCTGCTTCTGATGATTGCAGCCTAGAGTAGTACCATGCATTTTCCCCCCCTCAGGGTTTATTAAACACGACCTCTTTGCTTCATTTGACTGTCGAAATTAGCTGTTTACCTTCCCTAAAATCTTCTGGAGGAGGCAGTGAGGTACTTTTCCCTTACAGAGTTAATTTTCTTCAGCTGCTAAACCCCATAACACTAATGACAAGAGTCCTCAAATCTTAGTAAAATTTCTGGCAAGAAATCAGGAAAATATAGTAAGTAACAATTGTGCCAAAAATGATAATGGGCCATGGAATTGCTTCATGTTGAAATGATAAGTAATCTGTAATGCTGTTACTCCTAAAATAACGGTAGCGCTTCTCATCTTCAGAGTGCCTCATGAGATTAACCATGGTGGTTACGCTGGTGACGTGTTTAAATAAAACTTGTGCTTTCTGAATGTGTGTTGCAGTCTTAACATTCTTGAAATCTTTGCAGACCAGTTCTCAAGATGGGATAGGAAAGCTGGACGCTAGGTTACAAGTGAAATCGGCCCGACTCCTCCTGTGTTGAGACTAGTCATCTACTGTTCCTTCCATTGAGACAGAACTGTTGCCTGTGTTTTACTAGTCCTGTTGAATGCAATGGATGGTATTTTGAATTCCTGGGTTAAAAACAGAATTGAAAATCTGAAATGCCTTTACAGAGCGGGCAGCTAAAGTTGCTGAGCAGCAGGAGAGAGAGCGAGCAGCACAGCAACAGCAGCCGAGTGCTTCTCCCCGAGCAGGCACCCCTGTGGGGGCTCTCATGGGGGTGGTGCCACCACCAACACCAATGGGGATGCTCAATCAGCAGTTGACACCTGTTGCAGGTAAAAACAGGAGCTAAGACCATTTTTTTTTCCACTTTAAGAAATTCCTTCATTTTTTTTTCTCCAATGAGGAGTAGGCCACAGTCTCTAGCCTTTTCTCATGACAGAGTCAAAGTCTGAAGTCATCCATGTCGTCCTTTATCGCCTTTCCCATATGGGCAATGCCTCCTCTCTGCCCTAGAAATGGGCCCTGGGCCCAGACCTGGGGAATTGGTAGGAAGCAGCTCTTCCCTGGCTGTGGGCATAGTCTGGCGATGTTCTCGACCTCTGACTGCTCTTGACAGAGCGTTATAGTAAAAAATATAAATGGACCCTGAATTCTATTCTAGGGGACTTCCCAAGAAAAAACAAAACTAGTCTTCAGGTGGTGTTGATTTTCCCGTCTCATTTCCAGTATTCAGTTTGCCTTGTTCTGCTGCAGCCATCTTTAAAAGACTGACCATTTAAAAGGATTTTTGACAATGAATTGTAAATCCTTTCTTGGTCAACAACATGCATGACTGCTATATGGAATATAAAGTCCTTATTCAATTCATTGTGCCCACTCTGTAATGCTTTTCTATTTAATTACATTAAACTGCATTTTCTGTTAGTATCCCAGTCACATATTTTTAAACAAAAGACAATGATGAATGTGGTTTGCTTGTGTGTGTTGTCTCTGGTTCTGGTAGCCATAGCAGAGTTGGCTATTCTTGATTTAATACCCTTGTCTGGCATGTCTCCAATGAGAAACCTGCAGATCACCTCTCTGTTCCCTTCAGGATCTCTCCCAGCCTGCTGAGGTCCTTACAAACCACCTGTTTCTTCTTAAGCAAGCAAGCAGTCTGACCTCTTTTGCAGGAAGTCCAAGACAGTGTTCTTCAAGGCAGGCTTGTTAGGATGCTGTTTTTCTTTTTGCTATTTAAGAAAGAATAGTGTAAGATAACTTTTCTATTGTCGCTCCTAACTTTTGTGATGGCAAGTTCTCAAATGCACTATCGCTGAGCTCAGCAGTTGCACTCGCCAGAGCACGTCTGAATCATGGCTTTCAGTCCTTTCGGTGTAACTGATGTTGATCTAACCAGTCTCATAATTGCCTGCTCTATTCCATGGCCCATTTTGGTTAATGGGGTTCCAGAGTTTTTAGAAATCAGGCCTTAAACATGGGGACTTTGAAAGTTAGAATTCCCTCATTGACGTTCTGTTTATTCTATTTGATATGTGTTACTGTAGTGTGCCTTGACTAAAAAGCCCAAGGACACATTAACAAAATGAATACAAACAGCCCAAAACAGTAAAAACAGCAGCTGCAGCATTTTAGCTCCCTGTTGGGGAATAACATCATACAGAGCACTATAATGGATGAGGAGGATGGGACCCCTCTAGAAGGCCCCTGCTCCATTCTCAAGAGTGTGCTCCCCAGGCTTCTGGGACCTCAGAGTGAAGGGCAAGCATTATCTATGGTAACCCATATCTGGTCCACAGGGAGAACTTTGCAGCCTAAGTGGATGATTTTTCATGGGCTTACAGATACTTAGGGCCCAAGTCCTAGCTTTGTTGCTGTCTGAGACAGCTTTGCTTACAAGCATTAAAGCTCATTTGAACACATGTGACTGGGATAATAAATGCCAAAGTACAGTTTAATGAAGACAAATGTCAAGTCTTTCAGTTCTTGATAATTTCTTCATCCACAGCCCATGAAGGCTGCGTTCAGATGGGCTTTTTGTAATTGAAAGCAAAGCCTCCTAACATTCTTAAATTCCCACCTGTTTATCCCTCAGAGTTTACCTGGTAGTATGTGGTTAAAAGGCAGTTTGGTGCGTTGGATCTCCTCATGTTTGATGATGTTTATTCAACAAAAGTAGTTTTTACTCTCTGAACTCTCATTTTTAAAAATAATGCTCACAATCCTATTTCATGTATAGAGAGACACTGCCGGTTAAAATTTGTTTCATTGGCTTGTATAATAAGTTTTTCAGTCAGCTTAGGTATGATAATGAAGCCAGCTGAATCAGTCTCAGAATTTTCAGTAATTTCATAGCTTTAATAGACACTAAACTTTTATAACTAAATATCTTGCAAATAATTCTACAGGGAAATTCAAAGAGTAAAATTCTCAGTGTCTGGAGTTGTTCGCATTCCCCCAGAGTTCCTCTGCAGAGTGTTTTATAAAAATGAGGTTTGACTCCAGTGTTTTGACAGTCTCCCTCAGCCCTGCCTCTGTGTGAGAAGCTATAACCAGAGGTGTTTGAATTTCAGGAGAAACCTTATGTTTTCTGTTTCTTGTGATCACCACAAATCCCAGGAAAGTCAAGTTGTTTTTCTTGTTTAAAAAATGTCATGTGGCTTTAAAGGTTTTTGTTAGGTGAGTCCTTGACATTTTCAAATTATTTTCTTTACTTTTACTCCTTTTGCCAAAATACTTGTTTCCTGAAATTCTTCCCTAGCCAGCAGAAAATATTTTGTTATGTGAAGATGGGTTCTAAAAATAAAGGAATAAAAGCCTCTGTTCACAGAAGTTCTGGACCTCAGTTAAAATGCTCCCTGTTAACTGAAGGCTTATGTGAGGACATTTATGAACTTGGAGACAGTGGTGAAAATTGGCATTTTCTCATGTCAGCAGAGCCTGATTCTCCAGCCGTTCCTCCTTAAGGTCTGTGTGCAGGTGCCTGAGTGACCTGGGCCTTGGTTGGCTTGGGAGGATTTAGATTTTGTCTTTATTTTGTCACATTTTGAAAATATAAAGATGAAACATTGTTCCTTGTGATGGCGCTTAGAAGCTGTTGCCCATCTCAAGCCTGAGCTTGATCATTCTTGCCAGCAAGGTGGGACTTGAAGGAGGAGAAATGGATGTGGAAATCATGAAAACCTTTTGTCTCCGAGCTGGAGAACCATGCTTTGTGGTCAGGACTGCGCGCCTCATTTCCCTCCATTCCAGTTTCCCCTCATGTGTACCCATGACAGGCATATGAGTGTGGGCAGAGTGGAATGATGGGGTTTATACTGTTCAATTAGAAAAGCAGTCGGCAGAACTGGTCGCTCTATTTGAACAGCTTGCAATAACCCTAACTTTGGGAAGGCTGTTACTGGAACTGTTCTTTATTATTTGACTGAACACATGTAGCATATTTATCCCAGGAAAAAGAACTACAAATAAATAATAATGTACTAAGTACTAATTCATCCAGAAATGTATTTCATATTTGTAACTCTTTATTTTGTTTATTACTGCAACAAAATAATTGCACTAATTGCTATTATATCTTGCAGTACTAAGGGTGCTTTATTCATTGGTTGTGCATGTGGGGGTTTTGTTATTTCCTAGTTCATGTTGCATGTTAATGATGCATGTCTGAAATTTATTGTGTCCTTCAAGGCATGATGGGTGGCTATCCGCCAGGCCTTCCACCTTTGCAGGGCCCAGTTGATGGCCTTGTTAGCATGGGCAGCATGCAGCCACTTCACCCTGGGGGGCCTCCACCCCACCACCTTCCGCCAGGTGTGCCCGGCCTCCCGGGCATCCCACCACCGGGTAAGAACTTCATCCTCATTCACTCATTAATCTCATCTTCATGTTCTCTTCTTCTTCCCTCAGCCAGTTTTTCCAGGAGGTACATGCTGCCCGTTGTGGCCAGGCCTTCCCTCACTGAGAATCCCAGGGGTGTCAGCAATAGGGCCTATCCTATAGGTTGAGCAGGTGGTCCAGCACCTGAGCCCTGGGGCACCTGGCTGCCTGGGAGTTGCGCAGGACACATGGCAGAGGGCAGACTCAGCAGACCAAAGGACAAGAGGCACACTCTGTAATCACTCATGCAGTTTGGTGTGTGCTTATAAAACCAAATACAGCCTAGGAGGCTCTATCCTCTTATCAGTGAATGAAGTTTTCCAGATTGCTTGTTCAAAATCACATTTAAAAACACTTTTTGCTTCTGTGTGCATTTCTTCCTTTGGTGCAATTCTTATCTCACAGAGTCCCTGCCCCACCTCCTGCTCCTCAAGCAGCCCCTCTAGGAAGATCATGGAGATCACTAACATAGAAGTCTTCAGAAATCCTCTGGTCAGTCTGTTTTAGAAACAAAAGGGAAGATTTGCACTGAACAAGTTTTCTGTATTTGAGTCCCCTAGAAAAGATGACATAACATTTTAAAGAACAGCATAGCAAACCCAGTAACCGTAGACACTGGTTTTTCAGCAGAAATTCAGGGGTCATTTCATATAGAAACTTAATTGGAATCCAGAAATAGATGTATCCGGTTTCACTTTATAACAATTAACAAGTTGAAAGATTATTTTAAAGAAAACTTTGAAAAAGCACAAGTTACGATAGTAACTGCCATCATATGCAAAAGAACTGACTCTTAGCTATACTCTAGTTAGAGAGAGTGTGACCTTAGATGACTTGGAATGCATCTGGTCCTTTATTTTAAATATCAGCTAAGAACTTGGATAGAGTGATAACACATGGCTTGTGAGCTTGTGAGGTTCACTTATACCAGTGTTAGAACTACTAATCAGAGGGTGGCCCAGCAGCTTGCAGGATGAGAGAACATAGTGACCTGGCCTGGAGCTGCCTACTGCATTGTCTGTGAGTGTTGCTTAGAGAAGGGCCATAACTCCACAGAAGTGTTTGCTCCAGATATGTCCAGAGGAAGAAATGATTGTGGGGATGGCAGCTTCATTATGGAAATGTGGGAAATGACAGTCTGTGTGCAAGTTAACTGCCACAGCAGGAGCCAGTCATGACATGGGTGTTGACATGAGGCAGACAGAATTGGCCTTAAGTCTGTGCCGTCTTACTCTTGCTCAGGGTATCTCACTAAGTCAGACCATGTTGGAGTTGACACCTCCTAGGTGCATGTAGTATTTGATGGGAGCCACCACTAAGGCCAGTGACCTCCAGGGAGCAGTGTCTTTTGGTGGGTGTTGCGTTTGGGTACAGCTGTCCTTCTTGCCTCCTTCTTCACACTCTAAGTTGCATTTGAAGGGAGCACCACACACCTGGTTCCTGTTGGGGAGACAGAAAAGAACCCCCTTAGTGCCTGTGCACACCCATATCTGATTGGGCTTTGAGAAGGACTTAGTGAGCTCCTCAGTGACTCAGCCCGCTTTCTCATCAGCTGCCCCTTAGCGTGGCATTCATAAACAGAGGAAGCAGGGGAGGTTGTTGATGTTTGCTGTTGGCAGCTTAGGGGGCCCCACTGTGCTGTGGGGTCTCAGGTTGTTGAGTGTCCTGGGAGGGCAGGGGTTAACAGGTTGTTGGAGCAGCAACTTAATCTACCACTACCTCTTCCTCCATTCACCAGTAATCATCAGGAGCCCATGGTGGTCCAGGTAACTTTCTGGTTACTTGGAATATAAAAACTTCTGCTTTGTAAGCAGAAAGCTTGTTCCTACTTATTCTTTTCTTTCTTAACAAATAAGAGGGTATCTTCCACTTTCTCTGAAAGTGGCATTTACCAATTCTGGACCTTAGCATAGTGGACTGCCTCTGCCTGGTCAAAAATACATCAGCATTTTGAATCCAGAGCAACTACAGGATATAAAGTTAGCTCCTCTCAGTCCTTCTACATAGCCAGCAGGAGTTTTTTTATCTTTAAAGAACAGTTCACTGGGTTATGGATGTGGTTTGTTGATTTTTAAAGGACTGGGTCCTTGCCTATTTCTCTGTTTTATCAGCATAGCAGATAGATGATCTGGGGGTGAAAAGAGCCTCAGGCATTAAATTGAGGATATTATAATTATCACCTAGTACCTGTGAGACAACAATTGCATTTGAGAAATCACCAGGGGAAGCTTACAAAAGTATTACCCAGAGTCAAATAGAGGCAGGCATGAAATCATTCCTGTTCGTCATTTTGCATTTGAAGTGATAGCAGCGAGGCTACTCGGCTTCCATATGATCACTTTTCAAAGCGCTGCTCTATCAGATGGACATGTCCTCTCTCTGTCAACACTAGTGACTCATTTAGAACCAGAGAGGAGCTGATGGTCTGCACCAGCAGCGCTCCTTTAATGGTGCACTACCACGGCCTCTTCCCTCATGTCCTTGTGTCCTAGCACAGGAGCACTGCTGAGCCTGACTCCCAATGCCATTCCTGCTGAAATTAAATGCAGGCTTCAGTTGCAGGAGAAAAATACCTTGAAAACATGAGGTATATTCTGACTATAACTTACTTAGGAAATATTTCTAAGCCATCAGTAATTGATGTATACCTGACAAATTGTATAAGCGTTGTACTTAAAGTATATAGAAACAAAATATAAATTTTCTGTTTGAATGCCACATGCTGTTTGGGTAGTTATAGTTTCTATCCACAAAGACTCAAGGGCAGAGGTCTATAGGTTTACATTATAAACAGCGTCACTTCTTATCAGATAATAGTTTTTCAGTCGCCTCATCACCAGAGACTCTAACTGTGCCACTGCATTCTGAATTATAGGTGTGATGAACCAAGGAGTGGCCCCTATGGTAGGGACTCCAGCACCAGGCGGAAGTCCATATGGACAGCAGGTGAGTCTCCTGGTTCAATTTTTTAGAACTCCATAGAATTCCAGTCATTTGCTCTCTCAAAGTGTGCAGAGAGTATCTTTTTGCCTCACACTGTGGTCCCATGCTCTTCCAGGTGGGAGTTTTGGGGCCCCCTGGGCAGCAAGCACCACCTCCATATCCCGGTCCACATCCAGCTGGCCCACCTGTCATACAGCAGCCAACCACACCCATGTTTGTGGCTCCCCCACCGAAGACCCAGCGACTCCTCCACTCAGAGGCCTACCTGAAATACATTGAGGGTCTCAGTGCTGAGTCCAACAGCATCAGCAAGTGGGACCAGACCCTGGCAGGTAAGGACAGGCCTTTCCAAATAAGCCTTTGTGAAATACACATTTCCTCCCAGTCCTATTACTGCTGTTGGCATAGTAGATCATAGGATAGATACTATCTATTTTCTCAGACAAGTAAAATAAATTTGGAGCTTGTATATCGACATCACACACAGATTTTTTTTTGTTGTTGAATTTCAAAGCTTAGTTTTGTCATAAACATCACCACCTTTTTTTAAGGATATTCTGAATTGTCATGATTTTGGGGTGGGCGCATATGGCTACATTTGGATACATTAAAAATTATTGGAAAACATGTTCTCTTTAGCCTGTCAAGTAACAGTGTATTTTCAGTACATATTGAAGTACTTGCCTCATTTCTAGAGAGAAATTTGGTAGCTTCTACTCATTTTTCATTCCTAAACCAAATTTGATCTTTTATTTCAAGATTAGTAGATATGTTTTCCTCTTCTTCATATGGTTACCTTTTTAGGCATTTTTGTTAACATTGAAGTAATTATTAAATGTCAAGGGTGGCTACAACCAAATATTAATGGTTAGATGTTTGCAATTTTTGTGTTCCCATTCAAGTGAAGAATTGTTAAATTGTGCAGTTCTTTTCTGAAGTCATTATAAATTAGATAATTCCTGAAATACAAAGCATGGAGGGAAACGGACTTTGGCCCAGTGGTTAGGGCGTCCGTCTACCATATGGGAGGTCCGCGGTTCAAACCCTGGGCCTCCTTGACCCGTGTGGAGCTGGCCATGCGCAGTGCTGATGCGCGCAAGGAGTGCCGTGCCACGCAAGGGTGTCCCCCGCGTGGGGGAGCCCCACGCGCAAGGAGTGCGCCCGTGAGGAGAGCCGCCCAGCGTGAAAAAGAAAGTGCAGCCTGCCCAGGAATGGCGCCGCCCACACTTCCCGTGCCGCTGACGACAACAGAAGAGGACAAAGAAACAAGACGCAGCAAATAGACACCAAGAACAGACAACCAGGGGAGGGGGGGGAAATTAAATAAATAAATAAATCTTTAAAAAAAAAAAAACAAAAAACAAAGCATGGAGCAGCAACGAGACATCCTTAGCAAGGATATTGCCAGTAGGTGATTTCATACTAGAGTGAAGTATTTTTCTCAAAAACAAGATGCTTAATGATGTGAGAAAGTTGCTTGGAAACATTCTGCAAAGTTAAAATTCAAAATATT
Organism: Dasypus novemcinctus; assembly: GCF_030445035.2. Lineage (NCBI taxonomy): Eukaryota > Metazoa > Chordata > Mammalia > Cingulata > Dasypodidae > Dasypus > Dasypus novemcinctus. Next base: position 848,228 of record NW_026688157.1, read on the forward strand.
TAATTCTTTGTTTTAATAAATTTATCAGACTTTAGGACTGAGAGGGGAAATTGTCACCTAAAAATTCGTATCTGGCTTTTATTTTCAGCACGAAGACGCGACATCCATTTGTCAAAAGAACAGGAGAGCCGCTTACCCTCTCACTGGCTGAAGAGTAAAGGGGCCCACACCACCATGGCGGATGCCCTCTGGCGCCTTCGGGATCTCATGCTCCGAGACACCCTCAATATTCGCCAGGCATACAACCTAGAAAACATTTAATCACACCAATTCCGTTTCTTTTATAGAAGCATAAAGAGTTTTGTGGAACAGTAGCCATTTTAGTTACTGGGGGTGGGGGGAAGGACAAAGGAAGATAATTTTTATTGCATTTTACTGTACATCACAAGGCCATTTTTATATGACACTTTTAATAAGCTATTTCAATTTGTTTTTGTTATATTAAGTTGACTTTATCAAATACACAAAGATTTTTTTGCATATGTTTCCTTCGTTTAAAACCAGTTTCATAATTGGTTGTATATGTAGACTTGGAGTTTTATCTTTTTACTGTTGCCATGGAACTGAAACCATCAAAGGTTTTGTCTTGACTTGGGATTTTTAGTTTAATTTTTTTTTATATATATATATATAAAATAACAAAATGGGGGGGATCCACAGGAGTTTACAGATTAGATTGTTGACAATGAAATGTGAAATTGGTCCTAGTTTACATTTTAGAGAGGGAAGTATATATGTGTCTGTTTCATGTGCCTGAATATCTTAGGCCTCTTTCCACAAAAGTTGTTGCCTACAGGCTAAGTGAAGTGCTTTCTTTGAAAGGTTATTTAGGTTGTAGATGTTTGGCAGACACAGGCCAATTTGCTATATTAACTCTGAAGCTTGCTACAGAAATCTGAAGTCAGTGCTGTGCATCCTCCTGCAGCAAGTGCCCCTCCCAGACACCTGGAGGGAGAGGGCACTTTTTCTTGTACTGCATTAGACATCTATGGTTTCAATTATTTTTGCAGAAGGTATGCACAACCCTGAATTATATTTAGTCTTGGCAGGTAAGTTTAAGGGTACTTTTGATCTTTTTATAATGAGCTCACAATTTATGCCCATACATGTTAGATGGTTTAAAATTTTAAACCTGACACTTTGAAAAGCAATGATGTTCATCTTGAAGAAAGCATTGAATTGTGCATATGGAGGCAATGTATTTTTAAACCTAACACCTAACCTAACATAGGGAAGGCAATGTGTAGCTGGATATGAGTTGCATCAGATTGTGAAAGGGTAGGATGCCTGCATATGCAAAAGTTTTTTCACTCTTTATTTCCTCATCGGATGTAGCTTTTCGTTTCTTCCAAATTTCAGGGTTATAATTCTCAACCAGAAATTTAAGTCTTTCTAAACCATTTTTTATTTAGCTTATACTTTAGGATTTCAGGAGCTAAGAATCATAACTTCAGAAAATGATCACTAAAAAGACCATTACAGATCCCAAACACTTGGGTTTGGTGACCTTATCTTTATGACCCTAGAGTAAACATTTGGAGGCAGTGTATGATGCTCACTCAGGTAGGAAGTGTCAAACATAGAACATTACTTCACGTGGATATGCTTTTGAATCCTGCTTCATTGTAACAGGGTGGTTGCCATTGTGGTTGGAGCTTCTGCTGCTGTTTTAAGTTGAGTGACTCTCAGAGGATACTTTTTAAAATCTGGTATGAATCAATACCCAGATGTTTAATTACTATTCTTACTAAATCATGAGAACAAGAGTGTAGAGTGGAAAAGGGGCTCTTGTATCTAGACACTTTAAATACACGAGGCCCTTGTAGCTTAATTGCTTATAGTCGACCACTGGATTTCAATTTGCATCAAGTATTTTAAATAATTTTGAACTGTTTAAAATGTATTGCAGTAATATGTTGGTACCTTAATGTTAAACTGAATCAGATAAATCCTCGGTTCCTAGTTATTTGGGTCACTGAATCATCATGGACTGTATAATACAATCAGATTCTTATATTTTTAGACATCCTTGAATTACACCAAAGAACCTGAAATTTAATTTTGGCTAAGTTATTTATTTATTTCATGCATTCATTTTATTTCCCTTTTTAAGGTCTAGAGGAGATTCTTTGGGGAGCCTCTAAAAACTCTTCACTGTGGGCTACACGGGGCATTAAGAAGCGGGCAAACTCCTCCTTCAGGCTCTTCCCCAGCACCATGAGGGGCTGTAGGAGTCAGAGGCCCAGCCAGGGGCTTCCCAAGGCAGTGGAGTGCGGGGCCACTAAGGCCCTGACCAAGTGTTTTTGTTTTAAAGAACTCTTTATTTATTTGAGAATCATGTCTTTGTGTATTAACTCAGAGAACACCAATTAATATTTAGGATATGATTTGAGGTCAGCCATCTAGAATTCCATCCCTAACTCCAAAAACAGAAAAACTAAAGTCCTGGTTTAAGAAAGTACAAGTAAATTATACATCTCTTCTTCATGAGTTTTAGGACCTGTAGTGATGTGGCTTAGAAAGTATAATGCCTAAATGTTTTTAATTTGTAAGTTCATAAGTTCACGTGGAGAAGACATTTTGGGGGGAAACCTGTAGGTTTAAAATAGTATGTTTGTCAGCCAACTGATTTTAAAAGCCTTTAATTGCTTTTTTCTTTCTTTTTTTTTTTTTTTTTTTTAACCCACGCTTCCTATGAGGAAGAATCGAGGGGGGATGCTTTTTTGTGTAAAATCTCCAAATTGGTGTTGATTTTTCAGCTTGAACATTTTCAGGCCTGATTAAAACTTATTCTAATTTCTGTATCAAAAGGGTTTAAGTGGTAACTAGTCTTATAACATGTATGTATCATGTTTGTTCATCTAAAGCTTTTTCATCCAAATAAAAATGGAGTTTGCAAAGTGATTTGGATTAACCAGGTTTGGTTGTTCTGTTAAAGCTTGTGTCACACGTTTCAAGCAGATTACCTGTAAGCCCTGATTTCATGCTGACAGGGATACAGCTGCCATTTTAAGGGAAGAGAGCGCCTCAGGTGGAGGTCACGGTCAGCATTGAGACCCCCTGGTTCAGGGCTCAGGCTGTGTTAACACAGATGAACTGCAAGTAGTCAGACTACAGCCTGAAGTGCCCAGGCCATGCCTCTCAGGCTGGCAGTCGAGGCTTTCCTACCGCTGCCTCAGCATGGGCAGAGATGCAGATTGAAGCTATAATTGAAGAGTTAAACTAAAATTGAAGAGAAACTTACTGAGGGCAAAAGGTGAGGCAAGCATGTCTTCTATCATAAATCAGTATAGCCTGTTTCAAATAGCTTATCTATGTACAAAGAGACGGTGGCCCAGGTCTCTTTAACATGTCAATAAGCTCTTAAAATTGTGACCACACTTTTTAATAGAAAATGTTGATAAAATCAACCAACTGTTTTCCTCTAATATCACTTTGCAAATCCCTGTGGTTCTATCCTCCTGAGCGTTTAGGGCTGAACCGCGCCACCTGGACACATGAGCATATTTTGAATGATCATTGGTGTCTAGTTAAAAATTCTGGCTGAACACAATGTGCACACAAAGAATGCTGAGTATTAATTACTCCATTTCTTTTTAGTATGGAAATATGCTTGGTCAGCTGAATGAACGTTCAGAACTGACCAGCTTAATAGACCATTTCTTTCCCCAGAATAGATGTGGTATTCATGTCTTGTGACTGCATATAAACATGGCAAGCAGTTCCAAAAATACACATTGTGAAGGCTAAGCATCAGTATTACTTTACTAGGAGAGAAATTGCTTTGGAAGACACTGTAGTCTAAATCTGTTTTGTTTTTTTTTAAGAGAGGTAATTGATTTAGGTAAGACTTCCAAAATAGGGCTGCTAGATAAGAAAAAGAGCCCTTATTTATTGAGTCTTTACTCTGTGCCAAACTTATCAATTCAGATAATAAAGTGAAACTCCAAAGCCCACGTTCTTTCCCCAACATCACTGTGGAGATAAGACTGCCAGCAATACGTGCTAATTAGATTTTCATCATTCTAGAATAATGGCTGTCGTTTTTAAATTTGGGGTTATTAAAATCTTTTGTTTTGCAGCTAACACTAGGGGGCACTGCAGTTGTGAAATCAGCTTATAAGAGCACTACTGTTCTTTTCGTTTTAAATTGAGTTCCCTTAAATAGTTTCAGTGTCCAATAAGTGAAGTAGGGTAGAGCCATATTCCTAACAGAGAGAATAAAAATGTTTTCAGGCCAAGTTAAACGGCTTGCACTGTTAACAACAAAGATCAGTACTTAACTCTATAGCATCCAAACTCATGTGATTTGGACAAGCATCTTCAATTTAATACAGTAATTGCTTTGTCAGGCTACTCACCTTGACATTTCCTGGCTTAAAAAGTTTGTTGTGGGGAACGAATTTAGCTCAGTGGTTGAGCACCTGGGTTCAATTCCTGTTACCTCAAAAAAAAAGTTTGTTGTTCTTAACTAAATCAGCACTCTAATGGAAAATGAAATGAAAAAGAAAACCCTAGGGAAGGTTAACACAAAACTCAGGCTAGTGGTCCCCTCCATGGTGGAGGCAGGGGGATGGGCCAGGAGAGGAACACAGGGTAATGTTCTTGTTCAGAAGGGAGAGGATAGTTCTATTAGTGTTCAGTTAGCATGCTCTGTAAAAGTGTTACATATTCTCTATATGTCTCAAGTCTTATTTAAACTCCTAAAACTGGGAATAAAGCCACAGGAATGAGAGGAATACTTTGTACCCCAGTTTTCACTTCTTACGCAGCAGTCTCATCAGCTAAAATGTCTCTGAAGTCAGGCTTACTAGAACTTTTTAGGTGACCCAGCTGTGCATCAAACCAGGATGAGCCTTAATTCTCTTCCTGGTCTTCATACTCTCCTGGTAGTGGCTAGGAGCTTGCTCTAGGCGCTGCTTTCATGCATCCTGAATAGTCGTTCTTTCTCTACACTGAATTGATTCTAACACAGTAAACTAGCTTAAACGAGGGGGAAAATCCATAGAAAATTTTAGAAATACAAGTGGCAGAGATCATTAATTTGAGGATACCTTATGGCCTTAAAACATCTGCTTGCTTTATCAGCAGTAGTTAGGAAATACTTTGACACTTAGTCTTCTCTAATATATAGATATTTTCTTGTCTGAAAAGATGTTGGATGTGATTATGCAAGCATGGAAAGATGCTTTTGCTTTTTCTTCCAGCTGAGCCAAACTAATTCTGGGTCGAATTGCAGAATATTTCCCAATAGATTGATTCTCTGATTAAGTTCAAGTGTAGGTTCACTTTCTTATACAAGGATCAAATGTTTTCTTTAGCATCTGGTTGAAAGAGCCACTTACTCAGAAGAATGTGAAGGCTGTCACTTGCAGTCTTCCTGGAGATCCAGCCTTCTTAGGCAGGGAGGGGGTTATTTCTGTTCACAAGAGCACTTGGCACGAGTAATAGGCAGATACTTGGGAATTCCACCACCCTTGCAAAATGCTTACAACTTGGTAATTGGCAAAATTTAATCTGCATAAGTTATTTTGTGTGGAATTATCTGATTAAAATTATCTTACAATGGGTAAGCTCTTACTTTTATGTCCATGATTGAATCTGAATTCTGCAAAATAAGCAAGGTTATTGTTTGTTGCCTAGAAATAGTTCACAAACATTTCAGCCTGCACTGAAAAGCATCCTGGCTCTTCCCTGATTTAAGAAATAGTTCATAGATTAGGGTCAATGGTATGTTTTAGAAGGAAATAATTTTCCCACAAGTGTTGTCCAGTAGTGACTTAGGGAGTAGATAAGCAGACTGCAAAATTATAAAAAATTCTCTGCAAACTCAGTTCTTGGGATCCTGTAGAGCTGCTAAAGACAAGCTGTGTAAGAACAAGAGATCTGAAACAGATCTAAAAAAGTCTTATTTTTAAAGGAGCTGGAACCAGTAGTGAAATTTAACATTCACTTTATTGAATGCTGAAGTTCAGTCTGATGCATCTTCCAGCCTTCTCTGATACTGTCTCTCTGAGGCTTTTCTACGGTAGACATCATCTGTATCAGACAAAAATGTTGCTTAGAATTTTAAGAAACTGAGGGATTAAAAATAAAAATATTCAGATCTGAGTAGCCCAAGCAAGTCAACCAATATTGCTTTTTTCTGAATAATCTCAACATCAATGTTAATAAATTTAATTTAAAACAAAAATGAGTTAAATGACGACTATGTTAACGGAGCTCTGGGCTACAATAGCAGGTTAAGAGTCGGTGTCTTGAAGGGTAGGGTCATGTACTGGCACACCTCTTAGCAATATTTTAAGACCTGTCCTTGCCCCTCACAGTTTCTATTCTGTCATTTGACTGTCATTGTCTTCTCTTCTGCATTAGCATCTGCTCTCCATCACTCCCCTTTGGTCACTGAAAACTGGCATTTGACCCAGACTCCTTGACCTTGCCCTGTCCCTTATTTCCAGACAGCAACACCCATGAGGATGAAGCACCAGCCTCCTTCACCTCCCTGGCTTCTCCAGGCAACTTCTGCCATCCATTTGCAGTGTCCCTGTGAAGTAATAAATTCAGACACACTGCTCTCTGACAACCCTACCACCCTTCTATCTCTCTGTCCTTGGACCTCACCAATTCCTTCCCCAGACCCTTGGCCCTGTTGTCCTTCAGTCCTCTCATTCTCTTCTTGCCCAAACCAGCTCAAATTCCTTCACTCTCATCAGTACCTTAACTTCCTCACACACGCTCAAAACTCCAACCACAGATGAAGCCAACTTTCTCCTTTCTCTGTGCCTCACTCAGCTTATTATGCACTGCACAGCCAAATGACACATCTAACTGGGTCCACTGTGATACCTGAGATTGTTTCCTGAGCCATGACCTTGATCCTTCTTCACCCATCCCAAATGGCCATAAATATCATGGAAAAAAGCCATCAGTGAAGAATTCTCCAGCTAAACTTCCAAGGGCTACTCTTAGTGCCATGCTCTGATCCCATCCTCTCCCACCTTCTCAAGGGCATTTTTTTGGAGGTACCAGGGTAGCTCCAGCTTCTGTCCAGTCCTTCTTTCCCCATCTACATTTGCAAATCCTCAAGTCTCTCCCTTACCACTAGAACTTTTCTCCTCCATGGAGTCAAGCTTCTTGAATCTCCTGTCCTGTGTGATGGTAACCCTCTTGGTTTTCCTCCTTGCATCTGGCTGTTCTCAGTCTCACCTCATATGTTGGGGGTTTGACTCCTTTAGCTTCCATCACAATTTGCTTGTGACTGACCCACAAATTTAGATCTCTGGCCCAGATCTGCCACCTGAGCTATAGACATCTCCACCTCAGCACCCCAAAATGGAGCCCAGGATGACTCCTGTCTTGAAGAAGGGTACCACCCCAGCCCTCCCCCATCTCCTCAGTCCAATCAGTCACCAAGCCCTGTCAATTCTACCTCCAGGAATATCTCCACTCCACCTACTAAGCATTCCTCCTACCCCCACCCTAGACCAAGCCACCATCTCAAACCTGGCCAGCCAGTCATGAAGTCTGTATGTACCTGCCTATCTCTCCACAAGGAACCGTTCTCCACATGTTAAACCACTGCTCAAAACCCTTCAGTCCTTTGGTATACATTATTGGTAGTCCAATCAATTTGGGTCCTGCCCAAACCTTTTCCAACCACTTTAACCCTCACTTTGCTCTCGTGCTTCAGTCCGTCAAACACCACATACACTTACCAAGCCTCCATGTCTGCTCTTACCACTAACATGATAACGCTTTCAGCCCCACTGCAAAACTCGCGTGACCACCTGCTAAATCTTCAGGCTCCAGTTTATACACTAACTCCTCTGGGAAGCCTTCCCTAAACCACCCAGTCCAGTTGAGGTGCCCAGCCCAAGACTCCTATGCCCGGTTCCCAGTAGTGATCACACAATCTTTATGAGGTTTCTCGCAATAGAGGTCTTCCAGTGGGGTCCCTCTGCCTTATTCATATCCTCCCATTGGTGTGCATTAAATGTTCATGAGTGTTGGAACAGAATGTAAAGCACTAATGTAACAATGAAGGACTTTCGCCCTTTAAAGTCGGTGTTAATGAGCTAAATCAGACAGGCCAGCTTCCTCTAAAGAATGTACCAAAGAGGCCAGGAGGACTGGCCTGTAGCCAGGAGAAATTTCCCTGGGTCCTCAGGAAGCAGCCCCTTCTAAGGTGATGTGGGCAAGTTTGTTCCTCGGCAACTAAACAGCGTCATCCGCACGGGCAGGGAGGGCAGGCTTGAGAGGAGGCTGGTGTGGCTGGAAGCATGTGCCCTCCCCTCAAAGCAAAGGGAAGGTCTCAAGGTTAGCGGCCAACGTGCCTTTGTCGACCCGTTTACACGAAGAGTCCGGGCGGTCGAGTGCGCCAAGGGACGGGAACCGCGCTTGCCCTTCCCACACGGGCGGGACGGCTCGGCTCAGGGACGCTCTGGGTGCAACGAGCGTCTGCGTCGGAGAATAACGCCAGGAAAACGGGTCCCCTGCCTCAGGCCTTCCTGAGACGGAACGGAGGCTGCTGCCCGCACTTACAGAAGGTCTCCTGGCCCACGCGCACTTTGATCATGATCCATTCCATCGCTCCTCCCAGGACGAAAAAGAAGGGCAGGAACCTGTAGACGCCGAGTCGCTGCTTCCCGGGCACCCGCTGCAGCACCCGCCTCACCTGGGCCCTGGAGAACATGTCCGGCCGAGGTTGTGGGAAGGGCTACGGCGGAACCACGCGGGACCCGGGGCTGCTTCCTGCCACCGGGCCTGAGCGCCCGGATGTGGCCGAGGACTCCCGGGCCGCCGCGCTCGAGGCCCACCGGCCGCGCGCCCCGCGCCCTCCGCCGAGCCCGGAGGGCGGAACTTGAGCCGGAGGCGGCTTCGCCAATCCCCGTGCGGCGGGGCACGCGGATCCACCAATCAGGGTACGGAGGGGTGCGCATGCTCTGTGAGGCGGGACCGGCCCGGGCGAGCCTGCGCAGGCGCCTGGGCTGAAGGCGGGGCGGCCCCGGGGGCGGGTCCGCTCACGTGGCGGCCACCCGGCCCGCCCCCGGCCTCCCAGCACTGGCCCGTGCGCGGAGCTGGCGACCGCGCCCCCTGCCCAGCCACCGCCATCTTTTCCCCCAATCCCCTTTTGAAAGTGACGACCCTCTCTGATGGACTAAACGTGTCCTGCGCCCTATTCCAAGAGGCAATTCCTCGATGCCCTGCATTTGATTCGTAGACGTGACTGGTGACTAGACTAAGAATAGAGGATCTGCTATGCATTGTCGAGGACTGAACTCTGCAGTTATCATCACACAAAGTCCAAGTAAATGTTTGCAACAGACAACCGTAAAGTTAATGAATGCCATCCTGTACAGCAGGGGTTCTTAGCCTTTTTTTGTTCCACTGATCCCTTTGCCAGTTGGGTGAAATGAATACTGCTGTGATTTATTTATGCATACATTCACAAGTGAAGGACATGCTAGATTTCAGTTGGAGGTCAGCAAAAATAAAGATAATGAATCGATGTTTTTCAATTCAAGCTCACAGGCTTCTGGTTAAGAAAGAACCCTTACTGTACAGGGAATGGCACTTGCAGGCGCTTTTCAGGCTTTAGCTCTTCGTTCACAGAAACATTCACAGAACAGCATGATAGTTCAAGAACAAGGGCTCTGTTAGCAGACCTGCACCCTTGCTCCACAGGCACTCCCTTAGCTCCCGGCTGCCTCAGGGCACTAATCTGTAAAATGGAGCTAACAACAAGTACCTCTCTCCTGTAAGGCTTTAGTGAGATAAGACGCATATAGCACTTGGCATAACGCCTGGGGAATAGTAACGGCTCAGCTGGCATTCATTAGCCATAATATAACGGAGATAATCACGAGCCTGCGCCGGTGGCTTTACACCATTCCGTACACACACCCCAGCTATTTCCAGCCTGCCCGCTCTTCAGATGGGGAACCGAGAAGTGGCTAAGCCAGGTGGGCGAGCCCCGACTCCAGAGCCTTTGCTGCTCGCGGCCTCCTGGGCTGGCTGAGGTCTGTGAGATATGGCACCCCGCCTAAACACGCACACGCACGGACGGAGGACCTGGAGGAGCAATTCTGAGACGGGAGACAGACGTATTAGACAATCTAAGAAAATCCATCGGAAACTTAGAGCCAATCAGAAGCTTTGGCTCTGTGAACACAAAAATCTACAAAAACTGGCTGGAACAGAGAGCACGCGTGCCTCCCAAAAGGGCCATGGGTGGTTAAAACGGTTTTTTGTTACATATATACTATCACAATTTAAAATATATATATATATATATATATATATATATATATATTTTTTTTTTTTTTTATGGAGGAGTCCACGGATCCTGTGGCTGGGCCGCTTGCACCTGTCCTGGATACCTGGCCTTGGAGGGGCGGCGGGGGAGCCTCCCTCCCTCGGGCTGACTCCACCCAAGCACCCTCTCCCGTTTCTGTGGCCCCGGGGAGGCCCTCGGGGGGCCAGTTCCCCATCTCCCGCCTAACCCACTAGGGTCCCGCGGCAATGGCGGGGAGCCACCCACAGCCGACACACCGTAAGAGGTCCTCAGTGAAGGTGCAGGGGCGCTTCGAACGTCCACACACCCTTACACGCGGGGAGGCCGCCCTGGGGAGCACCCCCCAGGAAACGACGTGTGCCCCCGCTGGCCAGCTCCCCACCCGCGGGGCCGCGGGGCGCGGGGCCAGGCTCCTCGGGGCCGGCGCCCAGCCTGGCACGATGCAGGCCCAGAAAACCCATCAAGTGTAGGAACGGCCGGGGGAGCGCGGGTCTGCGCAGGATAGTAACAGAGGAGGCAAGGCCGGCGACACGGCGACAAGGCAGCTCAAGAGGGACCCCTGCGCCGGGAAAGCAGGAGCCGGGCGTGTCGGCGCTGCCTCTGCTGCGGCCCCCGGCCCCGCAGCCTGCGCCCAGCCGCCCTGCTCCGGGAGAAGAGGGGGCCCCCGCGCGGGGTCCCGGGTGGCAGAGGGAGCCGAGGCACCCGAGGCCCTCACCGCCCCGGGGGTCCCGGGTCTCACCCCAGGGGCCGGCGCGGGGAAGCGCGCGGGAAGGGCTCCTTATCCACTAGGCGAAGAGAGCGAGTTTGCGCCGGGCTCGGGCCTCCGGGCCGGGGAGGGGACCCCGGGCAGGAGGACCGCGGCCTGCGGGGCGGCCCCGGGAGCCCCCGCCAAGCTCCGGCCCGCTCGCGGCCGTCCGGGGCCTCGCGTGCCCACCGCCCCCGGCCTCCCGCGGACCTGAAGGCGCCGCGATCGTCGCGGCGGCGGCCCCGGAGGGGCGCGGAGTCCCCCCCGCCGCGCCGGGGGCAGGGGGAGGGGGCCGGGCGCCCGCCCCGCCCCGCCCCGTCCCGGGACCTCCCGCCCCCGGGGCAGGGCGGCGCGCGCATTGGCCGGGCGGGCCCCGCGCGTCGCCCCATTGGCCGGCCCCGGCGCCGAGCACGCGGCCACCGTGGCGGGCGCGGGCGGAGCGAGGCGGCCGGGCCGACGGGCGGCGGGCGGCGGGCGGGCATGGCGGGTGCCGGGCTGCGGGCGGCCGCTCGGCGCTGGCTGCTGCGCGGAGGCCACGGCGGGCAGCGGGCCGCCTCGTCCTCGCCCTCCTGCCCCGGCTGCGGCCCCCCGGGCCCCGGCGCCCAGTGCCCCGGCGGCCCGCGCCCCGCCTCAGCCCCCGCGCCCGCCGGCGGGGCCGAGCTCGGCGAGCACCTGTGGGCTCGGTACCAGGACATGCGGAGGCTGGTGCACGGTGGGTGCGCGGGTCGGGGGCGGGGCGCGCGGCGGGGGGCTCCCTCCGGGAGCTTCTGGGGTGTCCTGACTCCCCGCGGGAGGGCGAGGGGTGTGTTCCTCGGCTCTCTCCTCAGGAACTCGGTGTTCCTGGAGCTGGGGTCCCCGCCGCCTGTCCCTGGGGTGCCCCGCGGGAACGCCCCCAAGCCCTTGTTCTCCGCCGGCCCTCGGCTGCGGAGTGCGGTGGGCAAAGCCGGCGGACCGGCTCCCGCGGACAGCCCTCCCCGCCGGACTTCGCCGGCCCTTCTAGATTTCACCCGGGAGGCCCTGCTGGGACGAAGATGTCGAGGGAGCAAGACCAAGCCGCCCCAGCGCCCCCGAGTCCCAGAGGCTTGCTGCAGCCTTGGCCGCAGCACTTTACCCGCGCCACCCCCTGCTTTGTCCTCTGCAGATGGGCTGATAAGCGCCCAGGCATTGTCTCCGCAGGGAGGGCAGGAGGGGGTGCCCTGGGGCCGCGGGCCGGGGTCTTGCGGGCACGGTCCCCCAGGGTCCACCTCAGATCTTCTCAGAGACCCCTACGCTCCCCTTGCTGCGCGAAGGGCAAGAGAGTTTCCACCAAGATGTCACCAGGCGGCCCAAGAGAAGCCAGCCTTACACCCTGGACCCCAACCCCTCCCTGTAACCCCTCTGGCTGGGTTTTCTGGGGGAGGTTCTGGGTATCGAGGTGTGCCTCGGGCGGACACAAAACTTCGCCACCGACGTGTCCGCCCTGGGAACAGCAGCAGCAGCCCCCGTCCGCTGCTGGGCCCCGGCACCCGCACGGGTGAGCCAAGTGCGGGGGGCTGAGGAGCAAGGAGGGTAGGGGCTGGACAGTGAAGGCCGGGAGCCCAGCAGGCCACGCGGGCTCCTCGCCCAGCCCTCCTCCCTGGCCCCTGTGGACGGGGCTGGAGCCCGTGGGCCCCAGGGCTGTGGAGACCAGAACCTGGGTGAGGAGGCCGGGCTCCGTGGGCTGCTTCTCCATCCTGCCTCACCTTTGGGAACCTCCTCAAGGCCCCTGGACTCGGCTAGGACCCTGGCGGCCGGGGGCTGCCCTGCCACGCAGACCCCTCGCGTCTTGGTGGCGCCGCACCGAGAGTCCCACTCCGTCCCCAGGCACTGGGGGGAGGGCGAGGCCTGGCTAGCCAAGGTCCAGGGGCCCAGGGTGCCAGGTGCCAAGTGAGGGGCGGCTCGGGTGCAGCTCCCCGGTGGGGGCAGAGCCACCGTGTCTCACACGCGTCTGCCCGGGAAGTGCTACCTGGCACCCACGGCCTGGGAAGCAGCTGCTCCGTGCCAGGCCTGTGCTGCCCCGGGGGGACCCGCCAGAGGAACCAGCCACACCTGTTCCCCACCCACACCCTGCGCTTGGGAAAGCGCCGGGGTGGAGCCCTGGGTTCCAAAGGGGCCTCCCGGGTGACTGCTCCTGAGCACGGAGCCCGTTGGGGGTGTCGGCCGCGGGGCGCTCACCGCTGCCGGGCACGCCGCAGGACCGGGGGCTCCGCTGGTGGCCGGTCATGCGTCTGAGAGAATTCCCTGGCGGTGCGGGCCTCAGCCATGGGCTGGAGGTCTGGGGAACGGAGCTGCCTCGGGCCCCGCAGAGCAGCGCTCCCCTCTTACTCCATGACACCCCTTGAGTGCCACCGGTAAATTAGGGCAGGGGGTCATGGGCTCGGGAGACACGTTCCCTGTCACACTCGCCACAGGTGCAGGGCAGGAATGCTGCCCTGCGCCTTCCGTAGGACACGCTCAGTAACTCCGTAGGTTGGCAGCATTTTTATTCCCCCTTGAGAGACAAAGAAGCTGAGGCCCAAGGGGAGAGGTGACTCCTGGTCACAGCTGTGAGCAACAGCCTCGTCTGTGTGACCTCAGTGCCTGCGCCCCTCTATCACATCTCCCCCATTATACAGGTGGGGAAACTAAGGCAGAAGAGTCGGGGTCCCTCAGCCTTGTCCGCCTCGCTGGGACCCCAGAGCCCAGTCTGCGCGGTGCCGCTCTTGGCCTCCCTGCTGCGGGCCACAGAGCCAGCGCAGGGACAACCAGGGGATTGGGGGCCACGGCCATGGTCCCAGAACCCGACATCACGTCCCACCTGTCGTGAGGAGCCGTGTTCCCTGGCCAGCGCCAGCAAATGTCATTACGCAGGCCAGCGGGCGGCTGAAATCCGATTAGAGGGGCCGCACTCCTGGGCTGGGGCAGCTGCTCGGGGCTGGCAGCCTGAGCGGCAAAGGGGTACCCGGGAGCCCCCACCCAGCCCCAGGTGAGGCAGAATGGCAGCACCCGTGGCCTCAGCCCCTCAGGGTCGGGGTCCTGGATCCCCACACGCTGTCCCCCCCCCCACATGCACCCGAGTAGCTGGGAGGTGAGGTCAGCGGGCCAGGCTGGGCAGCCCGAGAGAAGCACAGGAGTCCTTCTCCCCAGGGGCTGGACGGGGGTGCTCGGCCACGAAAGGGTTTGGGGCAAGGGTGGGGCTCACGCTGTGGACAGTCCGGAGGACAGCAGCCCTGCCCGAGGGGTGTTGCCAGGGTCGGGGCATAGCCACGGGTGGGCTGCTTCTGTGCCTGGCAAGCTTGGTGGTGAGAGCCTGGAGGGGGCTTGGGCTTGGGGGACGTGGTGGGCTGCAGGCCAAGGTGTAACCTGGGTGGGGTGGGGGGACCCGTGGTCGGAGCGCTGGCTCTAGGCTTGGCCCACTGCCAGCTCTGCCTCGCCCCAGCGTGACCCTGGGCAGGTGACATCTGGGAGCCTGTTGCCACCATCTGCTGCTTTGGGCTAAGCATATCCACCTGCAGGACACTCTAAGGCTTACGGGACTGGGGTCCCACAAAGTCCGCCTGCTGCTGCCGCGATCGTGGGCCTCCTCGTCACTGACTCTGCGCATCTCCTTCCTCCAGACCTCCTGCCGCCCGAGGTCTGCAGCCTCCTGAACCCGGCCGCCATCTACGCCAACAACGAGATCAGCCTGAGCGGCGTCGAGGTGTACGGCTTCGACTACGACTACACGCTGGCCCAGTACGCAGACGCCCTGCACCCCGAGATCTTCACTGCCGCCCGGGACATCCTGATCGAGCACTACAAGGTGAGGCGCCGGGCCAGGGCCCTCGCCCCCACCGGGCCCAGGAGCAGCCCCGGCCCCCTGGCCTGGTGGCCTCCCGCCGGCTCAGGCCCGACCCCCCTCCCTCTGACAGTACCCAGAGGGGATCCGGAAGTACGACTACAACCCCAACTTCGCCATCCGTGGCCTCCACTATGACATCCAGAAGGTGAGCGGTGGACCACGGACCACGCCGGGTCACCCTGACAGGACACATGGGGCCACCTCCCAGCACCCCCATCCCTAGCAAGGGTCCCCTCACCTCCCCGCTCCCTCGGCCTCAGAACTCAGAGCTGTAGCTTCCTCCAGGGCTGCACGGGCCCCCTTTGGTGCTCTCCAGTTGGGGCTTCAGTTAGGACAAGAGTCGGGCTCGGGACCGATGGCAAAATGACCCCCTGCTGCCCATCCTGTCCCCTCGGTGCCCCAGAGCCTCCTGATGAAGATCGATGCCTTCCATTATGTGCAGCTGGGGACAGCCTACAGGTCAGTGCTGGCCCCCTCCCGGCCCCCAGCCCTGCCCGGCTATTCCAGGGCCACGCTGTCCTGCCTCCCCCCATTGTCCCCAGCCCCGTGCTGTGGCCTGGGCTCCGGACTGCCTTGGAGTGATGGAGCCTGTGCATCCACCCAGGGGCCTCCAGCCCGTCCCAGACGAGGAGGTGATCGACCTGTACGGGGGCACCCAGCACATCCCACTCTACCAGATGAGCGGCTTCTATGGCAAGGTACCGGCCCCCGGTACCGGCCGCCGCGGACCTGGGCACCTCGTGGGCCGGTCCTGACCAGCAGGCCGCCTCCTCTGCCGTGTCCCAGGGCAGATCCAGAGGCGGGGGGTGGCAGAGCTGGGTGGGGTGCTGAGAAGGCGGTGCCCCCCCCCCCCAGGGCCCCTCCATCAAGCAGTTCATGGACGTCTTCTCGCTGCCGGAGATGGCACTGCTGTCCTGCGTGGTGGACCACTTCCTGGACCACAGCTTGGAGTTCGACCAAGCACACCTCTACAAGGACGTGACGGTGCGGACGCCGGGCCTGCGCCCGGGATGGCCGGGCAGGTGGAATCCAGCTGCGGCAGGGCGGGCCCCCGGGCCCCCACCGCGGCCTCACTGGGCCCCCTCTGCCCCCAGGACGCCATTCGCGACGTGCACGTGAAGGGCCTCATGTACCAGTGGATCGAGCGCGACATGGGTACGGCTGGGCAGTGGCCCTGCCCCACGGCCCGCCTGAGCAGGGCAGGATGGCCGGCCTCACGGGCTCGTCTCCCCCCCCCACCCAGAGAAGTACATCCTGAGAGGAGACGAGACGTTTGCTGTCCTGAACCGCCTGGTGACCCACGGGAAACAGCTGTTCCTCATCACCAACAGCCCCTTCAGCTTCGTGTGAGTCCAGCTCCCCCGTGGGCAGGGCTCTGGAGCGGAGCTGGGCGGGGGGTGGACGGGCCGGCGCCGCCTCGGGCCACCGGCCTCCCACCCTGCCTTTGCACAGGGACAAGGGGATGCGGCACATGGTGGGCCCGGATTGGCGCCAGCTCTTTGACGTGGTCATCGTCCAGGCGGACAAGCCCAGTTTTTTCACTGACCGGCGCAAGTACGGCTCTGGGCCTGGCAGGGTGGGGGCCGTGGATGGGGAAGGGGGGGCCCGGCCCAGTGAAGGGGCCGCGGCACCTCAGCTTGGCCTTCGTCCTCCGCCCTGTGTGCTTGGGGTGAGGGTGCCCCTTGCCGGCTCGTGGCCCTGCCTCAGGCCTTAAACCGAGCCCTGTCCCCCGACCCCACACAGGCCTTTCAGGAAACTCGACGAAAAGGGCGCTCTCCAGTGGGACCGCATCACCCGGCTGGAAAAGGGCAAGATCTATCGGCAGGTGAGGGCCGAGGTGGGCAGGCGGGTGTAGGGCCCTGCAAGAGCCCTAGGCAGTGGCAGGGCGGCCTCCTGGGCCCAGGCCAGCCACCCTACATTTGCTTCCACACGCACCGCGTCCCCCTGCTTTTGTCCGTCTTCTCGTACCGTGGGCCTGGATCCTCGGGAGTGGCTGTCGGTCCCTGGGTCAGGCTGCCTGGGTTTGATTCCAACTCCCTTACCCACTAGCTCTGAGTCCCCCTTTGCTTTGCTTTCCTCATCGGCAGAAGAGGTTTTACCACCCTTGAGCTGAGGTGTAAAGCCCTGGGCATTTGCTAAGTGCCCGCTAAATGGCTTCTTACGGGGGCCGAGCACGCAGCCCGAACTCGCTGGTGGAGGGGCCCCGGCTGGGGGGCTGCCACCTACAGGGTGGCCTGGACAGGCTCTTTCCTGCCAGGCTGGGAGGATGAGGGGGCTGGGGCCGCTTGCCTGGTGTGGCTGGGCACTGGAGGGATTAAGGCATTTGGCCTGGGTGGAATGCGGAAATCCTGGTTGAGCTGGGATTCCGGGGGTGGGGGTTGCAGAGGCCTCAGGGTCGCAGGTGAGGGGGGCCCTCAGGTGGGCCACGGGTGCAGCCTCGGGAACCTGGTTCGGAGGCCTGGGCTGAGGGCAGTGCCCCCAGCCCCTCCGCCGCTGCCCGCCCTCGGCCTCTCCCTGCTGCCCGCCAGCTCTCCCCAGGTGCAGGCTTTCCCTTCGGCTCTGAGGCCGCCTCTGCTTTGTCTTGGCATCCTCGGCTGCGGCTGAAGAGAGTCGCTCACTGCTGTGGAAGATGGGTCTCCTTCCTCGGCAGCTTTGAGGCTTTTCCTTATTTCGGGTGTTCTGAAATCTCACGCTGTGTGTATGTTTTGGACCCCACTTGCCTCTCGCA
Source organism: Dasypus novemcinctus (assembly GCF_030445035.2). NCBI lineage: Eukaryota > Metazoa > Chordata > Mammalia > Cingulata > Dasypodidae > Dasypus > Dasypus novemcinctus. The sequence goes on from NW_026688157.1 coordinate 865,833, forward strand.
CTAAGTCCCGCCTTTCTCTGCCCTCGGTCTCCAGTTGCCAGAAACTTAGGCTCCTCTCTGCCTGGCTCGGTGACTGCCCTTCAGGATTCTCTCTTGGCTCGGAGGTTGTCCTGAGCTTTGCATCCATGTCACTGCTTCCCTTTGCAGCAGGGTCCACCTGCTTCTCCACCTCCCCACTTAATCTTGCATAACCACCTACGACTCCGGGTTTTCATCTGAGGCTCTCAAGTGTGCGGGCTGTCGTATTAACTCCATTTTGCCAGGTGTAAATTCTCCTCACTCTTGGGGGGGTGGGCCGTGCTCTTGGGGTAGCACCAGCTCCTGCTCTGGGCCCTCCCTTGGTTTCTGATCCCCTGTTGTGTTTGAGCTTGTTCGTCTTTTCTGCAGCTTTGGGGCAGGAGAGGTCGGTGCCGCACAGCAAGGTCTGCCATTGGCCTGCTGGGTCCCTCTGGGCCAAGGGCAGGAAGGACTTGGGGTCTAAAGGGCTCCCCTCAGGGCCCTGGGGCTTCAGCTGACGTCGTTTCCCACAGAGGGTGGACTTGACCTCCAGCCTGGGGTGGAAGTGACACCACGGAGAGGGGAGCCCCTGGAGACCCAGGGCACCATGCGAGGCCTGCAGGAGCCTTCCTGGGTGGGGGACACCCCTTCCCGAGTGTGCGGGGGGAGCGGTGAGGGCAGAGGGGGGACCGCAGGCCGTGGGAAAGGGCGGCGCTGGTGGAGCCTCACTGCCTCTGGGGGGATGGTGGAGGACAAGGCCCGGTCCAGGCAGCCCCGTGGGGGCCCCCTTGCCAGCTCGGCTCAGGGGTGGGCCCCACCTCTCCCCAGGGAAACCTGTTTGATTTCCTGCGCCTGACGGAATGGCGCGGTCCCCGCGTGCTCTACTTTGGAGACCACCTCTACAGTGACTTAGCGGTGAGGGGGGAGCACGCCGGGGGGGGGGGGGGCGGGAGCCCCTGGCGCTGGCGCTGAGCCCACCCCCGCCCACCAGGACCTCATGCTGCGGCACGGCTGGCGCACGGGCGCCATCATCCCCGAGCTGGAGCGGGAGATCCGCATCATCAACACGGAGCAGTACATGCACTCGCTGACGTGGCAGCAGGCGCTCACGGGGCTGCTGGAGCGCATGCAGGTGCGGGGCGGGCAGGGCGCCCGGGGGGGGGCCTAGGGCTGCTGCCTCCACCCTCGCTGAGACACCCGGGTCCCCCCCCCCCCCCGCAGACCTACCAGGACGCGGAGTCGCGGCAGGTGCTGGCCGCCTGGGTGAAGGAGCGGCAGGAGCTGAGGTGAGCAGGGCGGGGCCGGGGTCCCAGCGGGGGGGACCCGCCCACCACGGCTCCCGGGCCCACCCCCTGAGCCACCCTGCCTCCCTCCGCAGGTGCGTCACCAAGGCCCTGTTCAACCCGCAGTTTGGGAGCATCTTCCGCACCTTCCACAACCCCACCTACTTCTCCCGGCGCCTCGTGCGCTTCTCCGACCTCTACATGGCCTCCCTCAGCTGCCTGCTCAACTACCGCGTGGACTTCACCTTCTACCCGCGCCGCACGCCCCTGCAGCACGAGGCGCCCCTCTGGATGGACCAGCTGTGCACCGGCTGCATGAAGACGCCCTTCCTCGGCGACATGGCTCACATCCGCTGAGGCCGCTTTATTGTCCAGGGCAGGCCCGGCCGCCCCTGCCCGGCCCGCTCTGGGCCTCTGTCCAGACAAGCAATAAAGGGTCTCCTCCCTGAGCGCGCCCCGGTCCCGCCTGCGTCACTTGACCGCGAGGATCCTCTGGGTGTCGGGGAAGTCCTCCTCCAGCAGCGCGTCCTGGGGCGGGAGGGCCGTTGGCAGCCGGGCCGAGCCGGGGCCTTGGGCCTCCACAACCCCCCGTGCCCCCCCCACACTCACATCGAAAGGCTCGCAGAAGGCGTCGTGGCTGCCAAAGACGGGGTTGGGGACAGAGACCAGGGTCGGGCTGGTCCCCTCCTGCCACGGGGAGAAGTCCTCGTCCGCGGTGTCTTCCGCCTGGGGAGGGAAGGCTCGGTGGGGAGGGGACTCGGGGTGGGGGGGTTGAAGGAGCGCGCCCCACCGGCCCCGGCCTTACCTGGAAGGCAGAGAAGCCAAAGCCCGTGGCCTTGCCTCGGGCACGGAGGTAGAGGACTCCAGCCGCCAAGCCGAGCAGCGCACCAACGGCCACCACGGCCCCCACGCCTGCGGCCACCGGCGAGGCCTCAGCCGCCAGCGCCGCCCGCTGCAAACGTCAGGGGTCACGGACGTGGCCGGGACGGCCCCCTCCTCCCTCAGCTCTGCCCGCCCACCCCGACTCACAGGCTGTGGGGGCGCCAGGAGAGGGCTAGCCAGAGCGTGGATGATGCCGTTGAAGGCCACGATGTCCCACTCGAGGACACTGCCGACCACGACCGCCCCCGGGCCCTGTGGGGGACAGTGGACTTAGGCCCGGTGGGCGGGCGAGGGCCGGGGCCGGCCGGGTGGGTGCGGGGCTCACGCTCACCACGGGGGCCCAGGAACTGTTGTCGGGGCCCACGGCGCTGATGACGAGGCTGAGGCCCGAGTGGGCCAGGAGCGAGCCGCCCCGGCTGGCGTTGGCGCCCAGGAAGGTGGCGTTGGAGGCGTGCAGCTCGAGGTCGGGGCCGCTCAGTGTCTGCAGGCGAAGCGAGGTCTGGAGGCTCGGGCCGGCAGGGGGCAGCGGAGGCCGCCCCTGCCCCGCCCACGGCCCCTGCTACCATGTTGTCCCCAAAGCCTTCGTTGACAGGGACAAAGAGGGTCTTGTAGGTGAGCTCGTCGTCCAGAAAGTCGAGGAAGTCGACACCCTGCTGGGTGGCGTTGGCGTAGCCCAGCAGCATCTAGGAGGGTGGGAAGACAGATGGAGGCAGAGGCCCTCCCCAGGGACCCTGGCTGCCCCGCAATAGCCCCCTGCCCCGGGCTGGGCGCCTCCTCACCCCATAGAAGGTGGAGAAGTTAGCGGTGGCAGCCAGCACGTCCAGCAACTTCCCGTTGCACACGCTGGTCCCGTCGCCCACAAAGCCGTCGCGGCATCGGCAGGCCACGTCTGCAGGGAAGGTGGGTCAGTGGGGGGGGGACTGGCGGGGAGGGGCAGGGGTGGGCCCGTGGGCTGGGGGCAGGGCCCGGCAGCGGGGCGCACCTTGCGGGCGGTAGCAGTAGGCGTCCCAGCGCTCCGAGAGGTTGCGGCGGGCGCCCAGGCTGACCACGCCCACGCGGCCGTTGCCACAGTCCACCTCCGGGAAGACGACGGGGTGGGCGGCAGAGCCGTTGGCCAGCCAGCCCACGAGGCACAGGTGGAAGCCCAGCTGCGGGGCAAGGAGCCACGCTGAGGCCCAGGGCCCGAGGCGGGTCCCCGTCGGCCCCACTCCGGACGCCAGGACCCCGTGTACCTGCTGGGCCGCCGAGAGCTGAGGGAGCGAGGCCAGCTCGGCCCCCTGCGCCCCGCACGCCGCCTCAGCCTCGGAGAAGGTCAGGCCATAGGGGCCGCTGGCAGCCTGGAGGTGGAAGACCCCAGCCCGTTTCTCTGTAGAGGAGACGGGGACACGGTCAGCTGGCAGGCACAGCAGGAGAAAGCAGGGGCCACCGGGCGCAGGCAGGGCAGCGCACCCTGGAAGTGCAGGTCAGTGCACACGGCATCGGAGTGGCAGGGCGGTGGCTGGCCTAGGCAGCGGTCCACGGGCGGCTGGGGCTCCTCCAGGCACTGCAGCCCGTCGCCCACGTAGCCAGCATGGCACTCGCATCGCCGAGCATTCTGCGCGGGAGAGCAGGTGGCGGTGCCCTTCAAGGACCGGGGGAGCCAGTCTCCAGGGACCTCCCCACCCTGGCTGCTCGAGCTCCCCGTCTGCTCACCGGGCCGGTGCTCAGGCAGTCGGCATGCTCGCTGCAGCCCCCGCGGTGGCTGTCGGCGCAGGGGTTGCGGGCCCGGCAGCTCCAGCCGTCACCCTCGTAGTCAGGCAGGCAGGTGCAGGTGACCACTGTGCCCGTCTGGCTGCAGTTGGCATGCTCGCTGCAGCCGCCGCGCCCGTCCCGGCACAGGTCTGCCACTGGGGGCAGGAGTGGTTGGATCGGGCGATGGGAGGGCATGAGGGCTCCCCACCTCCTCGGCACCCCCCTGCTCACCTGTGCACACATAGCCGTCCCCTTCGTAGCCCAGGCTGCACTCGCAGCTGTTGCCCACACGGCACACGGCCTGGGGTGCACAGGATGGGGCGCACACAGGCTGCAGCTCTGTCCCCAGTGCCCGGCGCCACAAAGCCAGGTTAGCGGCTGCGCTCTCCACCTCCACCTGCCCCGCCACCCTCGTGCCTTCCCGAGTGCGTCGTCAGGGCCTGCACGGGTGTGTGCCAGCGCATACGAGCACGCAGGCTGGGCACAGGCCAAGGGCCACTCACCCAGCTGCGCCTCACAGTGTGGCCCAGTCCAGCCCTCGTCACAGAAGCAGGAGCCCGAGCCCCCCAGGCCCTCATCACAGTGGCCATGGGAGGCGCAGCGGCAGGCTGAGCAGAGGGGCACGCGGGGAGATGGGGGTCAGCAGACGGGGCCAGGGGAATCGGGGAGCAGGGTGGGATGGACGGGGCAGGGGTGGCTCACCTTGGCAGCGGGGCCCAAAGGCACCTGGGGCGCAGAGTTCACACGCTGTCCCGGCGAAACCCAAGTGGCAATTACACTGCCCACTGCCACTCATGCCATCCAGGCACACACCATTGCCACTGCAGGGGCTGCTGGGGCCCCCAGGGCATGCTAGATGGGTGGGGGTATCAGAGTGGGGCTCTCATCTGAAACCCCCACACGTCCCCAGGAATACCAGGCCACCCATGTCCCTGTCCCACAGGGAATGCTCCACGCCCCTGCGCCCCGGAGATGCCCAGACCCCCCCTTACCCACGTCCACACACCTCAGCTCCCCTCCAGCTCAACTCCTCGCCACCCCCAGACCCGCCTCAGCCCCTGACCCCCCAAGACGTTCTCGGGGGCAGCCATCTCGGGGGCCAGAGGTGCCCATCAGCAGCCTCTGCAGCCTCAGGACCCTCACCTTGGCACTCAAGGCCATAGTGACCGGGGCAGCAGCTGGCCTTCCAGGTGGTGGTGACACAGGTTCGGCGGCAGGTCTTGCCCAGGTTGTGCGGCTGGCCCCAGAGGCTGGGCCGGGCCCAGCCGTGCACCCCTGCGTAGCGCAGTGAAGGGGGCATCCAGATCCTCGTGTAGTAGCTCCAGCAGACCTCCGGGCTGCCCTGGACGGAGAGGAACCCTGTGCAGACAGCCAGAGCTTGGCCGTGGCCCCCGCCCAAACCCCCACCCCGGCTCCAAGCCCTCACCTGCTCCTGTGAGCCCTCGGGACAGGGCGGCTCCCGCCCGCAGATGCTGCAGGCCCTCTGGAAGGGACAGAGGCCGACACAAGGTTAGGTGGGTGGGCAGGCAGGTGGTCTGGGTCCCCTGCCCGTGTACTTGCAGGGCCGCCCTCACCTGCCGCAGTGGCAAGGTCTCAAAGCGGTCGCAACGGGCACCAAGCCCCGGCGGCTCCAGCAGCTGGTCGATGCCGTAAGCCAGGCCACCTTCGAAGGGCAGGTGCCGCTGCACAATGTGTGCACCATCCTCATCCACCACGAGCTCACCCTGCCGGAGGTGGGCACGGGGTGCACGCGGGTCACAGCACCGCAAACCCCCGCTGCCAGGGCTCCCGCCTCCCACCCCCGCCTCCAGCCCCCCCAGACTCACAGGACGGGTGCGGCTGCACGAGAAGGAGACGGTGGTCCCGTGCATGGTGCGGAGCGGGCCCAGGTGCGGCAGGTCGGACGCCAAGGCCTGCGCACACGGAGCCCAGGTCGGAGTGGGCAGGCAGGCCGGGCTGCGGGCAGCCGGACCGAGGCCTGGGGTGCACCCACCTCGATGTTGCGGATCACGTGCCCGCGCAGAACGGCCGCCAGCTTGTCCCGGTGGGCCTTGTGGTACAGCCAGGCCTGGCGCTCGGGGGGCAGGGCTTGCAGGGCAGAGTCTGTGGGCCACAGCATGGTGAAGGGCTGGTGGGCGGCATCTTGGAGCAGGGGCAGGAGGCCGGCTGTCTGTGGGGCAGGGCAGAAGGCAGAGGGGTGGCCGTCACAGCCCAGACAGGCAGCGCCCAGGAAGGGCCTCCAGGCTCTGCCACTGGCCACACTCAGCTGTGGCCATGCCAGGCAGGCATACGTGGATGTGGGTGCCAGGGTGGGCTTGCACACACACAGTGCACACTGTTGGCAAGCGTGTGGGTACACATAAGGCACCCGCTCGCTTGGGGCCCAGGTGCACAGAAACACTCCCATGGGCACGGGCTTGCACACAGGCAGGTGCCCGTGGACAGGTGAGTAGACACGTGGTCGCACACACACGGAGGAAAGTACCGTCAGGAGGCGGCTGAAGATCTTGTAACCGAAGCTCTGGGCGGCATCGGTGACATTTCTCTGGGGAAGGGCACGCGTGAGCAGTGAGGTTCCATGGGGAGGAGGGCCTGGCCCCCTGCCCCCGGCCTCCTGTTCCCTGACCCCTGCCCCCGACCCCTGATCCCCAACCCCTGTCCCCCGACCCCTGCCCCCGGCCTCCTGCCCCCGCCCCCGGCCCAGCCATACCCGCGGGGCCGGGGCCGCGCCAGGCTCCCAGTGCAGCGCGTCGGGCGGCAGCAGGACGCGGTCAATGAAGTGCAGGACGCCGTTCACGGCCTCCTGGTCGCTGCTCACGATGCGCGCGAAGTCATTGATGAAGATGCTGCCCTGGGGGCGGGGCACGGGGCTGAAGGAAGCCGACTGGGGGTGCCTGGGGGGAGCCCATAAGCAGGGGAGGAGCCTAGGTTGGGGCGGGTCTTGGGTGGCGGGCCTCGCTGGGGTGGTGGGCGGGGCCCCAGCGGAATCCGCGCAGAAGGGGAGGGGAAAAGAGGGGAGAGAGTTAAGGCGGGGAGTCCCGGGCCGGGGACAGGCCCAGGGCTCTAGGCGAAGGAGGGGAGAGCGTTTCAAGTGCGCGTGCTCCAGAGGGGTCGAGAGCTCCGCGCGGAGACGGGGCGGGGCGGGACCGGGGCGGGGCCTGGAGGGGCGGGGCCGGGCGCGGGCAGGGCTGGGGGGCGGGGCCAGGAGGGGCGGGGCCGGGCGGCCAGCAGGGCGGGGAGGGGCGGGGCCGTGGTGGCGGGCGCGGCCCCGCCCGAACTCACCTCCCTCTCGCTGAAGCGCAGCGTGTGTCCGGAGAGCGCCGTGGCGTACCCCACGTCCAGCAGCTCCTGGCTCAGCAGCCGGCGGCAGCCGATCACGTGGTAGCGGAACGCGAGCTGGCGGTGTGCGCGAATCCGGGCCTGCTCATCCTGGAGCGGGAGCCGTGAGGGTAGTGGGGCTCCTGACTGCCGCCTCTGCCCCAGCCCCCCAGCCACCCCTGCCTTGTACCAGGCGCTGCCTTACCAGGGACAGGTTGGTCATCAGATCCGTTTGTGGCACGAAGACTGTGAAAGGCCCGTTGCCCTTGAGCTCCTTGTACTCCTGGGGTGGGGGGACAGCATGAGTGGAAGTGGGACAACCTGGAAACAGCTGGAGGCCTCCCCAGATTTTCCGAGAAGACTTGGACTCTCAGAGCCCAGCCAGCATCCTAATCAAATGGGAACATCAAGACCCAGCACGGTGCGACCTGCAGGGCCCAGGGGCAGGCTGGTTACTCACCAGGAGGTGGATCCTGAAGAACGAGGCCTGCCTGTCCCGGATGAGCTCCTGGGGGGCGGGGGAGGAAGGCAAGGGTCAGATTTGGGGTGGCCCCATTCTGGTGCCTATCCCAGTACCAAGGTCTGGCCAAGGCAGCGATGAGGAAAGGAAAGCGAGGTGAGTCTGGGCTGGGGTCTGGATCAGTTTCACGGGCCATAGCTGGGGTCCAGGTGAGGCAGGGATCAGGGTCATGGCCAGGATCAGGATCGAGTCTGGGGTCTTGTCTGAGACCATGGGTCAGGCTCACAGGGTGGAGCTCAAGTCGGGCCAGGGTTTGGACTTGGGCCTCATTACCAGGCCAACTTGGGCACGGCAGGTGAAGCCATCACCCACGGGGTGGCTTGTGTCGCAGGTGCACGTCCTGTGGCCGTCGTCAGAGGTTTCGCACCAGGCGTAGGGGCTGCAGCCTCCATTGTTCTGAGGCAGGGATGGAAGAGGGAGGCCTCAGTGGCTCCCAGGACTCTATGCCACCCGGCCCTGGGGAGGGGGCCATGCAGCTTCCCACCACCCACGGTCCCATTTCCTACAGATCAGCCAGACTGAACTTGGGGAGGGGGCAGTTGCCCACCCTTCAGAGCCTGTGGGACCCTGCTGGGGGTAAGGATGACTGCTTCCTGCCTCAGCCCCATCCCCCTATGAAATGGGGTGGGGCTGGGGGCCTGACCTGGGAACAGGGGTCCAGGAGCTCACAGGTGTGGACGCCATCCCCGCTGTAACCCTCAAGGCAGCTGCAAGAGACCTGTCCCCCAAAAGCCTAATCAGTGGGGTTGCTGGGAGCCAAGGCTTAGCCAGCACCCAGGACAGAAGAGGCACCCCCTCCCCTGGGCTGGGCCTGAGGAGAGGCCCCAGACTTTGGGAACGGCCCAGCCCCAGTGTCGGCCCCACTGCCTGACCTGCTGGGGTCCCACTGGGATACAGTTGGCGTGGATGTGGCAGCCCCCATGGTGGAAGAGACACCTGCTAATTTCTGGGAGAGAAGATGTGCTGTGGTGAAGAAGGGAGCTAAGCAAGCCCCTCCATTCACTGTCCATCTGTCCATCCAGGTCTTCATCCCCTACTCCCTTCAGTCCCCACAACCCTGTTTGCCCGTCAGCCCTTCCTAGTCTGACTCAGATCGCTGGAGCTGGGCCCCCAGTCGTACCTATTTCCAAGTAGGGGGGCCCAGGTTTGCCCTCGCACAGCTCCCCATCGCCCATGTAGCCTGCCTGGCAGGTGCATATCCGCTGTCCGGGTGCCACTTTGGTGCAGTTGGCGTGGGGGGAGCAGCCCCCATGGCCCTGAGCACAGGGGTCCACCTCTGGGAGCAGATGGGCCCCGAGAGCCGTGAGGGACAGGCGCATGGGCAGGGCGGGGGCAGAGTTGGAGGGCGCGGGAGAAAGGCAAAGGTTGGCGGGGGAAGGGCCCGAGGGGGGACAGCAATAGTGACTGGGACCTAGAGGGAGAGCAGAGGGCTTTGTGGGGACGGGAGGGGCCAGGGCATTGTGTGGCTGGACCTGAGCAGTGGGTGCCGTTGCCTGAGTATCCTGCGGCACAGACGCAGGCGAGGGCTCCAGCCGGGTCCTGCATGCAGCTGGGAGGGGTGGCGGCCGCTCAGCCCGCGCCTGCTGGCCCCTGCCCTGACCCCCAGGCACCCGCACCCCAGGCTGGGCTCACTTACTTGGCATTGGGGTCACACTTCTTTGGGCACCGAGGGCCGCTGATTTCTGGGGGACAGAGAGGTGGTTCTGGTCACTGGGACCCAGGAACCGCCTCCCCAAGGGTCACCGGACCCCTTGCCCCTGGGGCCCACTCACCCTGGTCACAGCGGAGGCCCTGCCA